>NC_091817.1:7860927-8161504 GCF_041296235.1 Equus asinus
CTGACCCTATCTCTAATATATAAATTTTACGTGGGAACAGGTCAGCCATTTAAGTCATTAGGATGGTTGGCAATCTCCAAGAATCCCGTGGAAGTTTTCTATTCCTAAAGCTGGATTGAGATACCTCCCATTACACTTGACCATCTGAACTGTGTGAATGTCCCAATCGGGACTGCAGTTCAGGGAAAGTACCGAACTCTAACCTTTTGTTGAGTATTGGAAACCTTTCTTCGGAGAATGGCTCCAATACACAATTGGGTAGAATGTCCCCCAGCGTGGCGGAAACTTCTTCACTACTTCTCTCCATCATGTTCTCTCTTAAACTTCTCCTATTCTCTTGGGGACCACTCACCAGGCACCTATTACTTCCAGGCAGAATACGAAAGATGTTCACCAGGCACCTGTTACTGCCAGGCATAGCAGGGAAGGTACCCAAGGGATGCAATTCTGGGGGACACCCCCATCACCCCTTGCTATAGGCACCCCACAGTAGGAACAACAGGTAGGATGCTTCCCTAGGTTCAGGGGCGATTTTTAAGGTAATAGACCTGTCTCTTTCACCTTTCTTAGAGTTACAATGGCCAATTTCGTCTCCTTTTGAGCTTTGCAACCAGGAAACAAAGAAATCTTTCAAGAGTCAAGTCCTCCAACACTGGGAGCCCCAACTTTGGCTTTCTGGGCCTGATCACCCCAGCGACCCCAAGTAGGGTGCCCTCTGTTGGCGGTTGATTCATTGAGTATTTTAGTCACCTACTGAGTTGGCTATGATGTTAGGAGACCTGTGATTTATTCTGTGAACAGTCGTGCTAGGGTAGTATGCCCTAGCATGGGAACTGTTGTGTGACTTTTATCATGATAACCCTCTGGGAATGGCCATGAGGGTGAGGTCTGGTGTTTTCTTTTAATTTCTTTGTTTTGCTCATCATGTCCTCTGTTGTCACCAAGTCGAGCTTAATTTCAGGCTGGACTTGAGCAGAACCGGGACCTTCTGTAAAATCGAAAAACTTGAAAATATTTTGAAAGGGACTTAACTCTCCACCCGGGTACTGGGAGACCCGGCCTCCAGCATGTTCCAGGCCTCTGGCGGCACTGCACCTTTGTCCAGTACACTGTCAGTCCTACACTGGCTTTACTGGAATGGGGAATGACGTAAGCATCCCAAGAGACTCACCACTCAGGGTCATTCTACCTAATTAGAAACACTTTCCATTGTATGGGTATGACCCAGAGACTCCAGCTGGGAGAAAATTTGAGAGGTATGTCTGTGCCTTTATGGTGCAGTTGGACAGGTAGATCAACCTAGAATGTCCTTCAAGTTACAGTCCAGTTTCTGAGAAATCAAGAGCAACTGTCCTTACAAAATCCTTGCAAGACTGGAAAGACAGCTCTAGAGGCAGTTCAGATTCCACCTACTTCCTTTATGATGAAAAGGATTCTCATTCCCCCTCTGAAGGAACTACTATGTAGCCCATCACTCATTCTTAAGACTGAAAAAAAAAAGAGGGGAAAGGATAAATGGTCATAAGTGCACCCTTGCAAAAAGTCTACCATCTCGAGGGTCTTCTCCATAAGTATTAGTAAAAAGGCTCAAAACAAAGTGTGGATTCATAACTGGTGAGATTTATATTATTGTACCGGATTCACAGCAGTAGTTTTTAAAACAATGGTTGTACAGTCTCTGTCTATGTGTGTCTATGTGTACATTATACGTGTGATATTTTTACCCCTGGATGGTATGGCCAAAATTAAGATCTCTGTTTAGTTGGCTTAAAGATAGTGCTTACATAAATTCTAATGTAGTAGAAATTTACTCAGTGCCTTTCAAAGTTAACGTGATGTGAATTAACCTTTGGTATATGAAAGCTTGTTAAAGTTTGTTGGTTTGATTGAAAATTATCTTGTTGTCAGAGTTGTCGGTATTTGCATAGGATGCAGGCATTCAGCATGGGTTTTCTAGTCATATAAGCTCACTTTCTTAAATTTGTCAGCAAAATAATAGCTTTATATGATGACCAGTTTTGTCTAATGCCTCATGAGGTTTCTGTAGGTAATCTGGACATAATTGTTGGAAAAAATGGTTTAAATACATAAAACTCATAAAAGTGAGTACAATAACTTTTATGCTCTGTATACTTGTTGAAAAACCAACAGCTTCGAAATTTTTCTGTGTAACAATCTTGAGTTTTGCAAAGTTAAGTTAAATGATAAAAAGATGAATATGCGGGTCATTTTTGGATAGGCTGAAACACTGAATCATTATTAATAAACATATCTAAGTTATCTACTTTGGGCTTCTTCTTGAAGAGGGTAAAACCGTTTGGGTGTATTAAAAAGCATGCCTTGTGTTTTATTGAGAAGTGGCATGTTTCTAAAGTTATGAAGTGTTTAGAATGCTGATATAAAAGACAATTCATAATTATTTACTTTTTTAGCGTTTAGTAGATCTGTTAAGGCTTAAAAGTTCTAATTAACTTATGGAATTAAAGCTACAGGAAATTAATAAGGAAAAGAGCTCTGTATTCAGGGAAGTTAAAATGTATGCTTTCAGTAAAAAAGGTATAAAGAATGGAAATATTTTTGTTTGATGGGTTAAGAAAGATAAATTTGTCCTAATGTACTAGAAAGGAAAAAAAAAGAGTTGTTGACAAATTCTGAAAACGAAAAAGAAAGTTGAAGAAGGTTTGTGAAGTAGAAATTCTGAAAGGAGTTTTATGCCTACTCAAGTAGACTAAAGTAAGTTCAATTAAGTGAATGAGTTTGAATGCGAAACATTATTAGGTGCAGAAATTCAAATTTGGTTTTCTCTAAAATGATACTTTTTCTTGAACTTTGGATCTGCTCTTGATAAAGAGGTTATAAAAGCTCTTCCTTTGAGTAAGTCTACCTAAGAGAGAAATGTGTTTTGTGAAAATAACGACTGAGGTCACTCTTAAGATTTTTGACTCTTTCTGTCATCACTTTGAATAGATACCTGAGCATTGTTTCACAGTGAGTGTTGTTTCCTATTTGAAGAAGCATTTTAAAAACTTTGGCTATGTTTTGACAAGCTTCTCCCTCAAAAATATTCAAATCCTGAATGAAGTCTTTCTTTTGACCTGGTGGACAGAAAAGAAATTACTCTGAGGATTTTCAGAGGGCCCCTGAGACTTCTCAAAGAAATTTGCTCTCTGTTCCTGTAAGGAGGAAAACATTAAACTAATTAGGCTTATTTTTTCTATTAAATTAAAGGGGAAACTGTGAAACAAGTGATGATAGATATTCTTAGGTGGTATTAGATTGGTAAATGTTATTAATATAGATGTCTTAAAATTATATAGCATTCCTAAGATTCTGATCTTTCCTGGTTATCAGTCATAAGACCGCTTATTATCTGGAAGGGTCATATGTCACAGAAGTATCCAAGTGTCTTTGTCAATTGCCCTTTTGAGTCCTTTGTCCATTTGCAGATAGTTGTTGTTTTACTCTGATGCTTTTTTCTTTTGCAAATATATTTCGTCTTCCAAGATATTCCTGGAAAGGATTCTGACACAGAGGATCTAAACTACAGGTTTCTGATAAACTTTCACATTGGAAAACTGAGCTGAGTAAGAAACTACAGAATTGTAACAGAAACTAAGCTCCTCGATCTGCTAAGGACAGATTTAGCTCAAGAATTGATTATACAGGACTGTGTGAACTGATGAGGACGATTATAATTTTTTAGGACTTCTGTTTGAAATATTGTTGAGTTTTGATGTGTTGTTTTGTTTTCTCATAATGAAGGAAATCTTTTTCTCTTTTCTCTTATGCTAACTTTGACTTACAGCCATTTGGTGAAATTATACCTTTATGAGCAAAACTGAAACATTCATCTTTTTCTCTGTACCTTATCCCTCGAGAATTTGGAAACACTTTGTGACTGAGTATGGTTATTTAGTGGCAATATTTGCATAAGTTCCATAAGATTCCGTTCTCCTTATGACAGGACACATTGGTTATATTACCAAGGCTTTGACTGGAATGTCATATTTGAAACATACAGGCTCAGATATGACAAGACAGCATTTCAGGAACAAAGATTGGACTTTCTGGAATACAGCCACTCAGAAACACGGGCCTGGTACCATGTTTACAGAGATTCCTGCAATCTTACCCGTTAAGTAAGGAAACGTGCTTATTTGGCAGGTGCAAGTAACCTCCAAACACTTTGGTGGACCTGAAAGAGAACTCCACTCAAATCTGTAAGTACTGCAGGCAAAATCTGATGGCAAATCCTTGGCTTGGCTTTTCTGGCCTCTAGAGGCTTTCACAGTTCAATCCGAGATTCCTCATAAAAATTTCCAGCAAGGCATACTTAAAAAAGCCTGTATAAACAATTGCTATTCTTGTAGCTGTTATGTAAATAATTGGAGCAAGTTGTATTGAAACTACACTTTACTTGCAAACCTGTTAAACATGATTTGGCTATCTTTTGTAAAAATGAGGGTGATTTAAAAGAGAAAAAGTTATGTTTCTGTAGAAGCTATAGTAGGCATTCATGGATATTAGATTCTAGCTCTTTCTTCTGCAAGATTCATCTATTACTAATCATAATGTCTCCTTGTGCTCATCTATGTCTGACACCTGCGAGTTCCCTGGCCACAATCAAACATTTTCCTTTATAACATCCCCCCAAATACTAACTAGATTTGCCTTGTCACAGGTGGATTAGAAACAACAAATTCCAAAGTTAAATTACCTAAATTATCGATACACACAGGATGGACCATATGAAATTTGGGATGAATGTATTTGGTTCACTCCTACTAGTGGTCAACTCACTAAAAGGTCACTCTCTGTTTGGAACAAACCAATCACACCTGTGATACATGGCCTAATAACAGCCGACCTATGGGAAAAATTTGCTGTTATATGTGTTCTCATATCATAGTCTTAAAAAAGTACTGATTGGTTTGGGACTGACTGGGATAGACAGCCCAGCACGCTTTGGTTAGTCCCTAATGGTGCTCAGTGGCTATGCGGCTCCAATTTATGGCCTTTGCTGCCACCTAAATGGATTGCACGATGCACACTAGGCTTTAGCTGGATGCAGGGTAGAACTCCATTTACTGCATCTCCTCCTGCTATCCTACCCAACTGCTATCCGGACCAGCTCTGTCTTCCACTGGTATGACCATCTTTCCGCAATTTTCCTTCCCCAATTAGGTATCAAAAGTGTCGTCTTGCACATGGAAGTCCTAAACAAATTTATTATGAAGGCATTAAATGACGCACAACATAGCATATTGTTGCTCAATTTAGAAGTATCCCAAATGTGTAAGGCAGTCCTCCAAATCCAAATGGCACTGGATGTCTTGACAGCAGCACAAGGGGGCACCTATGCCATTATAAAAACTGAATGTTGTGTCTATATTCCTGACTACTGTCAAAATATTTCTGGCTTCCTATCCCAACCACCAAATTAAATCCATGTCTTATCAACCCTAACTCTAAACGATTGGTTGAACTCCAAGTCAGGACCAGGTTTCTGCACTACTTCAATACGTTATACATTGGGTTAAACATACTGCTTGTATTTCTGATTATAGTTTGTTGTCTGTTACATGTTTGTCTTCTGCATGTGAAAAAAGTTTCACCTCCTGGACCACCTCTCGTCAAATGATTCTCTCGTCTCCAGAGGCTCTGTATACCTTGTCAGCCTTGAACTCCACAGGTGAAGCCTTCCAGTCCACTGAACTTCCTACCTGTACCTATGACCCCATTTAGGGACAGCTCTGCGACCTTGTACAGACATAAGTAGTTACAGAAGACTGACCATCGTCCATATCCCCAAACCTCTCCAGTCCAAATGGGTTCAGGGGTGTTTATGATGTGGATTAAAGCTGCCCAAGCTAGAGAAGCCCAAGGTGATCTGGCCAACATGCTAAACTATATGAGCTGGTGGAATTAGAGCTGACTCAGGAAGAGAAGCCCAGGGCATCATCACGTACATGCTGATCTATTTTGCCAGATCCGTATCTAAAGTTATATGACTGCACAATAGCCAGACCCCATATGCACTGAAATCATTTAAAGACATTTTACCACATCATTTCTTTTTCCAGTAAAAATAAATCATGTACCCATGACTTATAAAACTAGCCCTAACCCTCAACTCAGGGCAGCAGCAGGAGCTTTGACTGCTCATGTGTCCCATCCCCAGGGAGCAGCAGCAACACTTCACTACCCATGGGTCCTGTCCCCATGCTATCCTGTACTATTCTCTAAATAAAATAGCACCAATGCCAGACCTTGAATATCCGAGAAATCTTTCATTCGAGTCTTCAGCTCGCTAAGCCCATATCAATAATTATACCATGGAAAACAAAAAACCGTCCCATAAAATGGAAGACACACAGAAATCACACCTGAATAATCCACAATGAAAGATGTCCGTTTTAGAAATACCCTGAACGTTCGTAAGACAGAGAAAGGCACAAACCCCAAACCTGCAGTAAATGTCAAACCTAGGCTAAATGGTAAGGGTGAGTTATGAGACTGCTAAAATGGGGCTCTGAAAACCTGTGTCAATGAAGTTTGCTGTCAGAGCAGAGACCCAATTCTGAGAAATCCTCCGACATCACAGTGGAGAAGAAAAACAAACTGGCCTCGTCTACACAGTGGAAGATTTGTCCCAAATAGCATATTCAACTCACATTCCACATCAAATGCAGGTTTCCAATGGAACATGAAAGGTGCTGGCCAGTGGTGCAGTGGTGAAGTCCACAAATTCTGGATCGGCACCCAGGGCAGACCATGCAGAATCCTGGAGGTGAACCTCCTCACCAATGGTCCAGATATTCTGGGGCAGGCGTCCAAGGTAGTGTAGAGGTAGATGGGAAGCAACATCAGACAGCGTCATTCTTGCCCAGCTAATACAGCAGCATAGCCACCAGATGTGAGCACAGCCATAAACATCTGCCAAAAAAAAACCAATGAAAAGTTTCAAAGAATAGGAAAACTGAACCTCTGGAAAAAAAACATGCAAGTAAGAAGAATAAGATTTCTAGGAATAAGCTTAGACAAACAGGTGCAAGCTATGGAAACCAAAAACTAGCAAAGCTTTAGGGAAAGAAATTCCAGAAAACACAAGGAAACAGAAGGGTATTCCATGCTCTAGGAATGTAAGATCTAAAACACCTGAAACGTCTGTAATGGATAAAGCAATCTCTGGATTACATGCAATCCCAGTCAAATTTACAGCAATCTTTCCCAGAGAAATAGAAGAGAAAATCCTAAAGTCTCTATCCAGCAACAAGGGACCCTGAATAACCAAAGGAATTCTGAGGAGAACGAACAAAGCAGGACGTATCACACTTTGATTTCAACATGTAGGACGAAGCTCTTGGTACCAATCCAGCACAGCCTGGTCCCAAAAACAGGCACAAAGACCAAGGGAACAGAATGCAGAACTCAAGGGTCAACTCACACATATATGGACAGCACATTTACAATGAGGAAGGCAAGAGGAGACAGTGGAGAAAGGAGAGTCTCTAAAATAAATGGTGCTGGGAAGACTGCACAGCCATATGTAACACAATAAGAGTAGATAATGATGTTACACCAGGCACACACACCGCCTCGAAATGGATTAAAGCCTTCAATGGAAGTCTTGAAACAGTGAAACTTCTAGGAGAAAACACAGGCAGTTTGCTCTTTGCCATCTGGGGTAGCCGCCTATTTGGAAGAAGCATGTGTGACTGGGCAAGGGCAACAAAGAAAAGAAGAAAGAAGCAGGACTCCATCCATCGTAGAAGCTTCTGTTCAGTGGGGAAACCGTCCACTCAATGCAAAGACAGCACGACAACAGGGAGAGGATGTTACAAACCACACATCTGAGAAGGGCTGAATAGCCAAAAGACGCAATGACCACACACGTCTCCATAAGAGAAAAAACAAGCCCATTAAAACCTGGGCAGAAGATGGAAACAGAGACTTACCCCAAGAGACAGAAAGGTGGCCAACCAGCTGTACGAACACATGTTCAACACCATTAAGTATAAGGCCAAGGCAAAATCCTCACGGCAATGAGATGACAGCTCCCTGTGTTCAGAATGGCTATAATTAACAAAACAGGAAACAACAAGTGTCAGAGAGAAGATGGAGAGAAGGGAAGAGTCCTGAACCTCTGGTTGGAGTGCAAACCGGTGAGGGCACTAGGCATAGCCATGTGAAATTGCCTCAGAAATTTCCAAATCCATCTACCATATTATCCACCTATTCCTCTCCAGCGTGTTTATCCAAAGAACTGCGAAACACTAATGCACACAGATCCGTGCCCCGCTGTGTTCACCACAGCCTTACTCCCAATATCCAAGACTTGGAAGCCTCCCTGGTGCCCATCAAAGGACCAATGGAGAAGGAAGTTGGGCTATATCCACACAAAGGCAAAACACTCAGCTGGAAGAAACAGTGCAGTCCAGCGATTTGTGACTGCAGAGTCACTCCTGAGGGTGGGAGGGGAACTGAAACAAGCCCAAGGGAGAAATCAGATACCATCGCATCTCACTTACAAGGAGAAGACTAAAATAAGGACCAACAAACAGGTAGAACGTGATATGGGATTGGTGGTTCCCAGAGGGAACGGGTGGCAGTGGACGGTGGGAGAAAGAGTTGATTAGGCACAAGTGTGGGGTGTGGGCCTGTAATTAGAATTACTCTGGGGAAGAAGATGTAGCATACACAGAAGTCTAAATCTATGAGGATGTAAATCTGAAAGCTGTAGGATTTTCTAATGCTAGGTTATGGAAATCAATTCACCTAAAATCAAAACTCCATAAAGGCAAGCAGGTTTAAGGGATAAAGTTTGCAGGCTGAAAGAGTTTAGAGATTATGAACTTCAAAGGATTGATAATCACCTCGAAATGTTTAATGATGCAGCATAAAGGTAGACCATTGCAAAGAGATGAAGAGGAACACTACCAACAGAACATGACCCGTGCCAAACCCCTGAGCCAACTGAAAATGTTGCTGTCCACGATGTTACTGCTAATTACCTTTACAAATAAACAATGCAGACCAACATCTTCCCAAGTTCAAGCCAAAGGTTGGTACAAAAGTCCAATTCAGGGCCAGCCCTCTGGTGTAGTGGGTAAGTGTCCGTGTTCCACTTGGGCGGCCTGGGACTCGCAGGCTGGCATCGCAGGTGCAGATCCGATTAGGGGAATTAGAAAATATAGATTTCAAGATATGGTGCCGACAGAGATCATGAAGAAGTAGAAATTGTGAGGATACCTTATGAATACACACCAGGAAATGAACCATGAGAATATTACAATCTATGAAGACATCAGGTACACTTCCCCAAATGATGAAGGAATGAAAACATCTGACCTGCCAAGGTGGAAACACCAGACTGCTATGAGTTGACATGATCATTGCTCATCAGAGGATTGCTTGGGTAACTTCAGCTTTGCAGGGACTCCAGGACTTTCTGTGGGGAAGTCCACACATTTGGCCACATCCACAGAAGATAAGAGATAAATCCCAGGACTATCTTAAAGGAAAGAAACCACTGTCTAGAAGGAATGTAGTAGAACTTTCAAGGTTCGAGGATAAAGTTAGAAACCGACAAGAAGTCCAGAAAAAGGAAAACTATAGCACCTGGAAAGGGGGAGTCGCCAGACTGGTATGAGATGGCTCTGAAACACTGTGTGCATGGAGGTTGTCAGGACAACTTAGAATTCTGAGCGTGTTTATGACATCACAGTGACCACGTCACCAAAGTTGGCCATAGGTTTCCAGCTCTAGGATTGGCCTGGGCTAGGATATTCAATTGAGAGGTACACAGAAACAGCTTTTCCAAACACAAACTGGACACAGAAACTTGAAGACATCAAAGAGACGCTAATTCAAGGGATGAGAAAGGAATCATTGGGAAGAAGAGACATTAGAGGGTCAAGTACTCAGAGGACAACATTGTCATCTACGGAAGTCTGGGGAGGCCATGCTGATTCAAGCTGGAAATGTGTTCTGAAAAACGAGGCCGGACCCGGCGCTTATCAGACCTACGTTGCCCTTCTGCCTTACCCATAATACAAAGTCAAGAATGATCAATTGAGGACATTGAAGAGAAGAATCGAGGCCTCCTTTCCTATGCCCCTAGCATTCTTGAAGAGAATTCTCAATTCCCACAGCTCTCAAGTCATGGGGGCCCACTGGGTATATGCCAATATGTCACAAGAGAGCTCATTGAAGCCTTGAAGGAATGGACCCCTGCCATGCTTGGGTATGTCTCTTGGTTTGGAGGGGCTCTAGAAGTGTGCTGAAAAGTACCCTTTTGCAGAGGGCTTCCATCCTTTGTGAAGGCCGGCCTCTCAGGCTACAGGGCTCAGTGGGATCAGTGAGATTCTCTCCCCATATCTCTTACGGTAGAAGGAGTATTGATTATGTGTTTCCATACCACATGTAGAGAGGATGACAGAAAATTAGAACATTACCATTATACTTAAAGAAAAATAAACATTCCACAGCTGAGGATGTAAATTAAACAAATAACAAACCCTGTAGAAATAAAGTAAGCCAGTATCTAGACGTAATCTAGTGGAAAGTTCAAGGATCAGTGGTCAAGCTCGATACTTCCCAAATACAGAAAAGGGACAGAAGGTCTCTCACCTGCAGAGAGGAATTCATCAGATTCATCTAATTTGTGTCAGAACCATTGGGCCCGTGAAAGTGGTTGCCACGAGAACCTTGAACCTGGAGTTTATCATCTCACAATGTCAAACGAACCAAGATGACCTCGTGTAGTCAGTGCTCAGTTGGATCTAGGCTAGGATAGCAAAGATTCCCTCAAGTGAATGATGGAAATTCCAGGACAACACCCAACAATCACGAAAGGACTCACACCTTGGCCTACAGAACATATGGTGATTAAAGAAATACAAAATTCCTAAAATGGAGTGAAGGAGATCGCACTGATAGGCATGTCAAAGGACAAGCTCATAAAGAACATGACGATTAGACCATGGAAAAGAAAACAGGGTCCCATAAAATGGAAGGCCAACAGAAATCACACCTCAATAATCCACAGTGAAAGATGTCAGTCCTTAGACAGACTCTACTTGAACGATTGAAAGTCCGGGAAAGTCACAACCCCAAAAACTGCAGGGAAGGTCTAACCTGGCCTAACTGGGAAGGGTGAGTTATGAGACTGCTCCACGCATGCTCTGAAACCCTGTGTCCACCAAGCTAGACTGGACAGAGGAGACACGATTCTGAAAAATCCTCCGACATCACAGTGGGCCACAGAAACAACCTGGCCTCATCTACACAGGGCCAGAGTTGGGTTCAAGTAGCATATTCAAGTCACATTCCACTCAACCGCAGGTGGCCAATGCAGCACGAAAGGATCCAGCCAGTGGGCCAGTGGTGAAGTCCACGTGTTCTGTGTCGGCAGGCCAGGGTCGGCCACGTGGAATCCTGGGGGTGAGCCTCCTCAATGCTCGTCCAGCCATTCTGGGTCAGGCGTGCGAGCTAGTGTAGAGGCAGATGGGAAGCGATGCTAGACAGCGCCACTCTTCCTCAGCAAAGAGAGCAGCACGGCCAGCAGATTTGAGCACAGCCATAAACTTCTGCCAAACATAACCAATTAAAAGTTGCAAAGAATAGAAAAGCTGAACCTCAAAAAAAACCCATGCCAGTGAGAAGAAAACGATATCTGCGAATAACCTTGGACAAACAGGAGAAAGTGATGGAAACCAAAAACTAGCAAAGTTTTGGGGAAAGAAATTCCACAAGACACAAGGAAATGCAAGGCTATTCCGTGCCCTTCGAATGCAACAACGGACACACTTGAAACGTCCATACGGCATAAAGCTGACAAATAAAAATGGGAAGCAATTGGATATATTGGACTATATGAGGAAGCCATTTGGTATAAACCTAATTCGGCCTGATTTTGTTTTTTCCAAAAGGGCCTGACTATGGCTATTTAGCACGCATTGCATATCTGCTTAGACATTTCCTATGGCCCTTGAGATAAAGGTGCCACTTCCCCCCACATTAGCATTTCTTTAGGGATAAGCATTTCTCCCTAGGCTAGGAACTGATTGCTGCACTCACCTTTGACCACACAGCTCACCTGTGACCAGTCAGCTGGAGACAACAGACTGCCACACTACTGGGTTCACTGAGACAGAAGACCTACCTGCTATTTCCATCAATAGCTGTGCCAACAGAGCAGTCTCGCGACTACTGTAAATGGGACATTTCAATCCTATGTGAAACATCCTCTATGAGGGGAATACAACCAGTCTGTGCACCCCACTTCTCTGATGCTCTTTCTTCCTTTGGGTAGAAAGGCCCTGGGTTATAATCCTCAGATTGAAGCTCAGAATAAACTCCCCCAAATTTTCATTTACAGATTGGTTACGGATTATTTTTGTCGACAAAGCAATGTCTGGATTCCATGCAGTCCCAGTCAAAGTTGCAGAAATCTTTCCCACAGAAATAGAAGAGAGAATCCTAAAGTTTCTATCCAGCATCAAAGGACCCTGAATAGCAAAAGGAATCCTGGGGAAAACGAACAAAGCAGCAATTATCACACTTTCTTACTTCCACATATAGGACGAAGAGCTATGTACCAAAACAGCACAGCCTGGCCAGCAAAGGAGGCACACAGATGCATGGAACAGAATCGAGAGCCCAGAAATCAACTCACACATCTATGGACAGCCCATTTTCGACCAGGGAGCCAAGAGGAGAAAGCGGAGAAAAGAGACTCTAGACAGGAAATGGTGCTGGAAAGACTGCACAGCCAGATGTAACACAATGAGAGTAGACCGTGATGTTACACCAGGCACACACACCACCTCGAAATGGATTAAAGTCTTGAATGGAAGACTTGAAACCCTGACAATTCGAGTAGAAAACGCAGGCAGCTTGCTCTTTGCCTTCCGGCTTGGCCGCCTATTTGGAAGAAGCATGTGTGACTGGGCAAGGGCAACAAAGGAAACAAGAAACAAGCGGGACTCCATCCAACACAGAAGCTTCTGCCCAGCCAACGACACCATCGACTCAGTGCAAAGACGTCACAACAACTGCGACAGCAGGTTTGCAAACCACACATCGGAGAAGGGGTGAATAGCCAAAGATGCAGCAGAGTCATATGTCTCCACAGGAGAAAAATCAACGAGCCAAATAAATCCTGGGCAAAAGATGGAAACAGACAGCTCTCCCAGGAAGATAGAAAGATGGACAACAGGCGGTATGAAAACATGCTCATCATCATTAAGTCTCTGCTCAATGCAAATACGAACGGCACTGAGATAGAAGCTCACAGTGGTCAGAATGGCTATAAGGTGAAGACAGGAACCAACAAGTTTCAGAGAGGAGGTGGAGAGAAGGGAAGCCTCCTGCACTGCTGGTGGGAGTGTAAACCGGTGCAGCCACTACGCGAAGTGGTGTGGAATCGCCTCAGAATTTTCAGAATCCATCTACCACATGATCCAGGTATTCCTCTGGGGCATATATATCCAAAGAACTTGCAAACGCTAATGCACAGAGATCCGTGCACCGCTGTGCTCAGCAAAGCCTTACTCCCGATATTGAAGACTGGGAAGCCTCCCTGGTGCCCATCAAGGGACAAGAAAGATGGGCTATAGCCACAAAACGGCATAGCACTCAGCTGCAGGAACAGATGATTTCCAGCCATTTGTGACCAACAGAATGGCTCCTGAGGGATTTAGGGGAATGGAAACAAGCCCCAGAGGGAAGGTCAGATACCATAGGGTCTCACTTACAAGGAGAAGAGGAAAAAAAGGACCAAGAAACAGGTAGCACGTGACATGGGATTTCTGGTTCCCAGAGGGAAAGGTGGCGGGGCCCAGAGGGAGAAATACTTGATTTGACACAAGTGTGTGGTGAGGGCCTGTAATTAGGCTTACGGTGGTGAAGATGATGTAACGTACACAGGAGTCTAAATCTATGAGGATGTAGATCTGAAAGGTATAGGATGTTATAATGCTGGGTTATGGCAAACAATTCACGTAGAATCAAAACTCCCAAAAGACGTTAAGGTTCACGGCTTAAAGCTTTGGAGTCTGTAAGAAATTAGAGAAGATGAACTTCGAAGGATTGGTAATCACCTCAAAATGCTTAATGACGCTACAGAAAGGTAGACCATTGCAAGGAGACGAAGAGGAACACTACCAAGAGAACGTGTTCCATGCTAAACTCGTGAACCAGCGGAAAATGCTACCGTCCATGATGTTACTAACTGCCTTCACGAATGATCGAAGCAGGCCAACATCTTCCCAAGATCAGGCCAAAGGTTTGTCCAAAAGCCCAATTCAGGGTCGGCCCTGTGGTGTAGCAGGTAAGTGCCCAAGTTCTGATTGGGCGGCCCGGGCTTCACCTGCTATCATCAGGGTTGCAGATCAGATTGCTAGCATTAGGAAATACAGATTTCACAGTATGGTGGGCACAGAGATCATAAAGAAGTAGAAATTCTGAGGAGGCATTTTCAATACACACCAGAAAATGGACGCTGAGAATATTACAACCTATGAATGCATAAGGTACAATTTCCCAAATGATGAAGGAAGGAAAACATGTGACCTGCCCAGGTGGAATTGTCAGACTCCTAGGAGATGACACGCTCATTGTGCATCAGAGAATTGCCTGGGCAAATTCAACTTGGGAGGAGCTCCAGGAATTTCTCTGGGGAAGGTCCACCCGTTTGACCACATCCACAAAAGATAAGGGAGAAAACGAGGGATAATCTTCATGGAAAGAAACCCGTGTCTAGAGGGAATGTTGTAGACCTTGCAAAGTTCGAGGAGAAAGTTAGAAACCGACAAGAAATCCAGAACTGGGAAAACTATCCTACTTGGAAAACGGGAGTAGTCAGACTGGTATGAGATGGCTCTGAAACACTGAGTTCATGGAGGTTGTCAGTACAACTTAGAATTCTGAGGGTGTTTATGATATCACGGTGAACATGTCACCCAAGATGGCCACATGTTTACAGTCCAAGGATTGGCCTAGGCTTGGAGAATCAAGTGAGAGATACCCAGAAACAGCTTTTCCAAACAGAAACCGGGCACAGAAACTTGAAGAGACCAAAGAGACGCTGATCCAAGGCATGAGAAAGGAATCATTGTGATGATACCTCATACTTTCTTCGTTTTCTTCCATTCCAAGAGCACTGAATTCCCTTCCGTTTCCCTGTGTCCTCTGGAATTTCTTTCCCAAAGGTTTGCTATTTCTCGGTTTACATAGCTTTCACCTGTTTTGTGCAGGTTATCCCTAGATTACTTGTTTTTCTTTCTAGCATGCTGTTTTGTTTTTTGAGGTTCAGTTTTTCTATCATTTGCAACTTTTAATTGGTTTTGTTTAGGCAGATGTTTACTGCTGTGCTCATATCTGCTGGCAATGCTGCCGTATTTGCTGAGGAAGACTAACGTCGTTTCCCATCTGCCTCTACACTACCTCGGACGCCTGCCCCAGAAAGGCTGCACGAGCGGTGAGGAGGCTCACCCCCAGAATTCCATGTGGCCAACCACACGCTGCCGACACAGAACATGCGGACGTCACCTATGCAACACTGGCCGGCCCCTTTCGTGTTCCATTGGCAACCTGTAGTTGAGTGGAATGTGACTTGAATATGCTACTTGAGCCCAAATCTGTTCCAGTGTAGACGAGGCCTGGTTGTTTTTCCGGTCCACTGGGATTTGTCAGAATTGGGTCTCTGCTGTCCCAGCAAGCATCATGGACACAGGGTTTCAGAGCCAGCTTGGAGCAGTCTGAGAACTCACCATTCCCAGTTAGCCCAGGTTTGACATTCACTGCAAATTTGGGGGTTGTCACTTTCTCGGACTTTCAAACGTTCAAGCAGACTCTTTGTAAGCACTGACTTCATTCACTGTGGAGTATTCAGGTGTGATTTCTGTTTGCCTTCTATTTTCTGGGAGCTTGTTTTCTTTCCTTAGTCTAATCGTAGTGGTCTTTCTGATCACTCTCCCTTCGATATACTTATCAGTGGGTTCTCCTTCTTTCTAGGTTAGGAATTCTGTATTTTTTTAATCACCATATGTTCTGTAGGCCAACGTGTGGGTGCTTTGGTGATTGTTGGATGTGGTCTTTGAATTTCCATCTGTCAGTTGAAGGAATCTTTGCTATCCTAGCTTACGTCCAACTGAGAACTGAGGACACGTGTCCATCTTGGTTCGTTTGACATTGTGAGATGAGAAACTCCAGGTTAGACGTTGTCCTGGCAACCACCTTCACGGACACAATGGTTCCGAGACAAATTCGATGAGTCTGATGAATTCCTCTCTCCAGGTGAGAAATCCTTAGTCTCTTTCCCTGGATTTGGGAAGTTTCGACGTTCAGCCCTGAACCTTGAACGCTCCCCTAGATTACATCTAGATACTGGCTTACTTTATTTCTACAGAGTCTGTTACTGTTTGATTGACATCCTCAGCTCTGGCGTGTGTATTTTTCTTTAAATATCATGGTAATGTTCTAGTTTTCAGTCAACCTCCTTCCATATGGTGTCAAAACACAGAATCAGTACTCCTTCTACGGCAAGAGATGGGGGAGTTAATTTCATTGGAGCCCAACTGACCACTGTAGCCTGGGAGGGCAGCCTTCACACTGGAATGAAGCCCTCTGGAAAAGGGTGCTTTTCAGCACACTTCTAGAGCCCTTCCAAACCAAGCTACATACCCCAAGCATGACAGGCGTCCATGCCTTCAAGGATTCAAAGAGATCTGTTGGGAAACCTTAGCATGTAGCCAGTGGGCCCCCGTGAGGCCAGAGCTATGCAAAGGTAGAGTCCTCTTCAAAGGATGTTAGGGGCCTACAAAAGGAGTCCTCGATTCTTCTCTTCAACGTCCCCAAGAGATCATTCTGTACTTTGGATTATGAGTAAGGCAGAAGGACAATGTAGGTCTGATAAGCCCCAAGTCTGGCCTCTTGTTTCAAATCAAGTTCCAAGATTGAATCTGCACGACCTCACCATCTACTTGAGTAGGTGACAATGTTCTCCTCTCTGTGCTTGTCCATCTATTATCGCTTGTTCCCAATGATTCCTTTCTTCTCCCTTGAATCAGAGTCTGTTTGATCCTTTCAAGTTTTTGTTTGGAAAAGCTGTTTCTGGGTATCTCTCACTTGAGTGTCCTAGACTAGGCCAATCCTCGGACTGTAAACATGTGGCCATCTGGGGTGACATGTTCACCGTGATGTCATAAACACCCTCAGATTCTAAGTTGTCCTGACAACCTCAATGCACACAGTGTTTCAGAGCTGTCTCATCCCAATCTGACTAGTCCCCGTTTCCAGGCAGGATAGTTTTCCTTACTCTGGATTTCTTGTCGGTTTCTAACTTTCTCCAAGGACTTGAAGGGTCTACTAAGTTCCCTCTAGACACCGGTTTCTTTCCTTTAAGCTTATGCCAGGTTTTATCTCTTATCTTTTGTGGATATGGCCAAATGGGTGGACTTTCCCCAGATAACGTCCGGGAGGCCCTCTCATGTTGAAGTTGCCCAGGCATTCCCCTGATGCACACTGATCCTGTGATCTCCTAGCAGTCTGACAATTCCACCTTGGCAGGTCTCATGTTTTCCTTCCTTCATCATTTGGGGAAGTGTTCCTTATGCGTTCATAGATTGTAATATTCCCGTGGATCTTTTTCTGGTGCGTACTGATAAGGTCTCCTCACCATTTCTACTTCTTTATGATCTCTGTGACCACCAGACCTTGAAATCTGTATTTCCTAAAGCTAGTAATCTGATCTGCACGCGTGATGCTAGCCGGTGAAGCCCGGGCCGCCCAAGCGGATGTGGGCACTTACCTGCTACACCACAGCCCGGCCCCAAATTGGGCTTTTGGACCAACCTTTGGCCTGAATTTGGGAAGATGTTGGCCTGCTTCGATCTTTCATGAAGGGAAGCGGTAGTAACATCAGGGTCGGTAATATTTGCCGTTGATTCATGATTTGGCTCGGACCATGTTCTCTTGGTAGTATTCCTCTTCATCTCTTTGCAAAGGTCTACCTTTCTGTATCATCATTAAGCATTTGGAGGCGATTGCTAATCCTTGGATGTTCATCATCTGTAATCTCTTTCAGCCTCCAAAGCTTAGGGCCGTAAATCTGCACCCCTTTTCGGAGTTTTGATTTTATGTGAATTGATTTCCGTAACCCAGCATTCTAACATCCTATAGCTTTCAAATCTACATCCTCATAGATTTAGACTTCTGTGTAGGCTACATCATCTTCACCAGCGTAAGCCTAATTACAGGCCCTCACCACACACTTGTGCCAAGCCAACTCTTTGTCCCTCAGTCCCCTGCCCCCCTTTCCCTCTGGGAACTGCCAATCCTATGTCACGTGCTACGTGTTTGTTGGTCCATTTTTCCTCTTCTCCTTGTACGTGAGATCCTGTGGTATTTGACCTTACCCCAGGGCTTCTTTCAGTTCCCCTGATACCCTCAGGAGCCATTCAGGTGGTCACAAATGGCTGCACTGCATCTGTTCCTACAGCTGAGTGCTATGCCATTGTGTGTCTATAGCCCATCTTCCTTCTCCATTCGTCCCTTGATGGGCACCAGGGAGGCTTCCAAATGTTCCATATTGGGAGTAAGTCTGTGGAGAATACAGCGATGCACGGATCTCTGTGCATTAGTGTTTCCAAGATCTTTGGATATATACGCCACAGATGAATACCTGGATCATGTGGTAGATGGATTCTGAAAATTCTGAGGCAATTCCACACCACTTTGCGTAGTGGCTGCACCGGTTTACACTCCCACCAGCAGTGCAGGAGGCTTGCCTTCTCTCCACCTCCTCTCTGAAACTTGTTGGTTCCTGTCTTCATCCTTATAGCCATTCTGACCACTGTGAGCTGCTATCTCAGTGCCGTTCGTATTTGCATTGAGCAGAGACTTAATGGTGATGAGCATGTTTTCATACAGCCTGTTGGCCATCTTTCTATCTTCCTGGGAGAGCTGTCTGTTTCCATCTTTTGCCCTGGTTTTATTGGGCTCGCTGTTTCTTTTCCTGTGAAGACGTATGAGTTCATTGGATCTTATGGCTGTTCACCCCTTCTCCGATGTGCGGTTTGCAAACATCTGCTGTCAGTTGTTGCACAGTCTTCGCAGACAGTCGATGGTGTCGTTGGCTGGGCAGAAGCTTCTGCGTTGGATGGAGTCCCGCTTGTTTCTTGTTTCCTTTGTTTCCCTTGCCCGGTCACACATGCTTCTTCCAAACAGGTGGCTAAGCCTGATGGCAAAGAGCAAGCTGCCTGCGTTTTCTCCTAGAAGCTGCACGTTTTCAAGTCTTCCGTTCAAGGCTTTAATCCATTTCGAGGTGGTGTGTGTCCCTGGTGTAACATCACGGTCTACTCTCACTGTGTTCCATGTGGCTGTGCTGTCTTCCCAGCACCATTTCTTGTCGAGACTCTCCTTTCTCTGCTGTCTTCTCTTGGCTCCCTGGTCGAAAATGGGCTGTCAATATGTGTGTCAGTTGACCTCTGGGCTGTCGATTCTGTTCCATGGGTCTGTGTGCCTCTTTTGGGCGCCAGGCTGTGCTGTTTCCGTACCTAGCACTTCGTCCTATATCTGGAAATCAGAGAGTGTGATGCCTGCTGCTTTGTCCGTTTTCCTCAGTATTCCTTTGGCTATTCAGTGTCTTTTGTTGCGGGATAGAAACTCTAGGATTCTCTCTTCCATTTCTGTGGGAAATAGTGCTGCGACTTTGACTGGGACTGCATGGAATCCAGAGATGGCTTTATGTGGTATGGACGCTTCAAGTGTGTTAGTTCTTCCATTCGAAGAACACGGAATAGCCTTCCGTCTCCTTGTGTCTTCTGGAGTTTCTTCCCCAGAATCTTTGCTGGATTTCGGTTTCCATAGCTTTCTCTTGTTTGGCCAAGGTTCTTGCTAGACATTTTTTACTTCTTACTGGCATGCTTTCTTTTTTGAGGTTCAATTATTCAATTCTTTGCAACTTTCGATTGGCGTTGTTTTGGCAGAAGTTTATGGCTGCGCTCACATCTGCGGGCCATGCTGCTCTATTTGCTGTGGAAGAGTGGAGCTGTCTAATGTCGCTTCCCATCTACCTCTACACTACCTCACACATCTGCCCCAGAATGGCTGGACGAGCCATGAGGATGCTCACCCGCAGGATTCCATGTTTCCGATGCCGGGCTCCCAAACCAGAATGCACGGACTTCACCACTTCCCCACTGGCCGGCCCCTTTCGTGTTCCATTGGCAACCTGCAGTTGAGTGGGACGTGACTTGAATATGCTACTTGAGCCCACATCTGGCCCTGTGTAGACGAGGCCAGCTCCTTTTTCTGGCCCTCTGTGATGTCGGAGGATTTGTCAGAATCGTGTGTCTGCTGTCCTGTCTAGCTTCCTGGATGCAGGCTTTCAGAGCCCGCGTGGAGCAGTCCCATAACTCACCCTTCCCAGTTAGTCCAGGTTTGACCTTCGCTGCAGTTTTTGGCGTTGTGACTTTCTCGGACTTTCAAACGTCCAGTCAGAGACTGTCTAATGACTGAAGTCTTTCACTGTGGATTATTCAGATGTGATTTCTATTGGTCTTCCATTTTCAGGGATTTTTTTCTCTTTGCCAAAGTCTAATCGTTATGGTCTTTCTGACCTGTCTCTCTTCGATATGCTTATCAGTCTGTTCTCCTTCATTGTAAGCTATGACTTTTGTATTTCTGTAATCACCATATGTTCTGTATGCCGAGGTCTGAGTCTTTTCGTGATTGTTGTGTGTTGTCTTGGAATTTCCATCGGTCACCTGTAGGAAACTGCTATCCTGGCCGAGGTGACACTGAGCCCTGAGAACACGTGGTCGTCTTGGTTGCTTTGACATTCTGAGATCAGAAACTCCAGATTCGAGGTTGTGCTGGCAACCGCCTTCACGGACGTTATGTTTCCGAGACATATTAGAGAAATCTGATGAACTCCGCTCCAGGTAAGATACTTTTCTGTCTCATTTCTGGATTTGGGAAGTTTCGAACTTTACTCTCGATCCTTGAGTGTTCCACTAGATTATGTCTAGATACTGGCTTACTATATTTCTATAGAGTGTTTTACTTGTTCGATTTACATCCTCAGCTTTGGCATGTTTATTTTTCTATAAACATAATTGTAATGTTCTAATTTTGAGCCAACCTCCTTACATATGCTGTCAATACACGATATTAATAATCATTCTACTTCAAGAGATACGGTGAGAGAATTTCATTGAAGCCAAACCAAGCATACTAGCCTGGTAGGGCAGCCCTCACAAAGCAACGAAGCCGTCTGGAATAGGGTGCTTCTCAGCACAATTCTGAAGCTCTGTCAAACAATGGGACATACACGAAGCATGATGGGGGTCCATTCCTTCAAGTGTACAAAGAGATATCTTGTGACACATTAGCATGTACCCAATGGGCCTCTGTAATGCCAGAGCTATGGAAAGTGAGACTTCTCTTCAATGAATGCTAGGGGCATAGGAAAGGAAGCATCAATCATTGTCTACAGTGTCCTCAGGAGATCATTCTTAATTTTGGATTATGATTAAGGCAGAAGGACAATGTAGGTCTGATAAGCCCCAAGTCCAGCCTCTGGTTTCAAATCAAGTTTCAAGCTTGCATCAGCATGGCCTCCCCATACACTTGAGTAGATTACAATGTTCTCCACTCAGCGCTTGTCCCCTATTATTGCTTCCTCACAATGACTTCTTTCTTACCCCTTTAATCAGCGTGTATTCTCTCTCTTCAAGTTTCAGTGCCTGGTTTCTGTTTTTAAATTCTCTTCTGGGTATCTCTAACTTGAGTATCATCACCTAGGGCAATCCTCAGACTATAACCATGAGGCCATCTTGGGTGACATGTTCACTGTGATGTCATAAACTCCCTCAAACTTCTAAGTTGTCCCAGCATCTTCTATGCACATGACTACTCTCCCTTTCCAGCTTGAATAGTTTTCCATTTCCTGAATTTCTTGTGGGTTTCTAACTTTATCCTTGAACTTTTAAATGTCTACTACATTCTCTCTAGACATGGTTTCTTTACTTTAAGTTTATCCTGGGTTTAATCTGTTACATTTTGTGAATATGGCCGAATGTGTAGACTTTCCCCACTGAAAGTCCTGGAGTCCATCCAAAGTTGAAGTTGCCCACTCAAGCCTCTGATATGCAATGATCGTGTCATCTCATGCAGTCCGCCAATTCTACCTATGCAGGTCACATCACTTCCTTCAGTCTGTATTTAGGGAAATGTACCAGATGTGTCATAGATTGCAATATTTTCATGTTTTTTTCCTATTGCCTCTCTCTAATGTATGCTCACAATTTCGACTTCTTTGTGATCTCTGTACACACCATACCATGAAATCTATCTTTCCCAACGTTACTAATCTGATCAGCACCAGTGATGCGAATCCATGAATCCCAGGCCACCCAATAGGAATGTGGGCACTTACACTCCTGAACACATGGCTGGCCCTGAATTTTACTTGTGGACCAACATTTTTCCTGAACTTGGGAAGAAGTTGGCCTGCTGTGATTATTCGTGAATGTAATTACTCGTAACATCATAGACGATAACATTTTCCCTGGGTTAATCTGTTTAGCACGGAACACATTTCTTCATAGTATTCCCCATAATCTATTTGCAACGGTCTACTTTCTGTAGCATCATTAAGCATTTGGAGGAGATTCACAGTCCTTGGAAGTTCATCTTCTCTAATCTCTTTCAGCCTCAAATCCTTTATGCCCCAAATCAGCACGCCTTTTTGGATTTTTTCATTCCCTCTGGGAATCACCAATCCAAAGTGAATGCTGACATCCAAAGCTAGAATGCTCAGTTTGGCACCAGTGAAATTCTCTCCCATCTCTGGCCGTAGAAGATTATTGACTATGTGTTTTGACAGCATATGTGAGGAAGTTGGCTGAAAATTAGAACATTACACTTATATTTAATGAAAAATAAACATGCCAGAGCTTAGGGTGTAAATCAAACAACTTACAAACCCTACAGAAATAAGGTAAAGCAGTATCTAGATGTAATCTACTAGGAGGACCATGGATCCAGGGTCAAGTTCCAGCCTTCCCAAATTTAGAAAAGAGACATAAAAATATCTCACCTGGAGACAGGAATTCATCAGATTTCTCTAATTTGTCTCAGAAACATTATGTCCATAAGGTGGTTGCCTGGACAACCTAGAATTTGGAGTTTCTGATCTCAGAATGTCAAACCAACCAAGATGACCTCGTGTTCTCAGTGCTCAGTTGGACCTAGGCTAGGATAGCAAAGATTCCTTCAAGTGAATGATGGAAATTCAAAGGCAATGCCCAACAATCATGAAAACACTCACACATCAGCCTAGAGAACATATGGTGATTAAAGAAACACAAAATTCATAACTTGGAATGAAGGAGAACGGACTGATAAGCGTATCTATGGGAGATAGCTGAGAAAGACAATGACGATTGATGTGGATTAAGGCTGCCCCAGCTCGAAAAGCCCAAGGTTACCTGGCCTACATGTCAAAGCATACAACCCGGTGAATTATTTTTGGTATGAATTAGAGGTGCCCCAGTGAGAGAAGCCCAGGCGATGCTCACCTACATGCCTATCTATATGGCCAAATTCGTATCTAATGTTATACGACCACACAATAACCAGACTCCATCTGTACTGAAGTCATTTAATGGCTTTTTACAACATCTTTTCTTTTTCCAGTAAAAATGTCACGTACCCATGCCTTATAAAATTTGCCCTTACCCTCAACTCAGGGCAGCGGCAGGACATCTGACTGCCCATGGATCCTTTCCCCATGCAGCAGCAGCAGCTATTCACTGCCCGTGGGTCCAGTTCCCATGCCTGCAGCTCTTCACTACCCATAGGTCCTGTCCCCATGAAGCAACTCTTTACTGCCCCTGGGTCCTCTCCCTATGTTATCCTGTACCATTCTCTAAATAAAAGAGCATCTCTGCCAGGCCTTGAGAGACCAAGAAATCTTTCTTCCAACTCATCAGCTCGCTGACCCACCATCATATATTGTGGCCCCCCTACCGGGAACTTGCTTCATCGGTTTGTGAGCTCGACTTCTGTTAAGTGCCCTTTTCTTTGTTGTGCATCTCTCTTTTTCAAGGATGGATCTAAATTCACTTCTCCATCAGGAACTTTCTTGGATAGCTGCTTGAATCCACGTTTGCTGCCCATGGCTACTCTATGGGACAAATCATGGAATTCAGCTTGAAGAGAATCAGTACCTTAAGCCTTAGGGCGATGTAGAGTGAATTACTCCATTCCTTCCTGACCCTATCTCTAATATACAAATTTTAGGTGGGCACGGGTCGGCCACTTAAGTCATTAGGATGGTCAGCAATCTGCAAGACTCCCCTGTAAGGTTTCTTTTACTAAGGTTGGATTAGGATACCTCCCAACGCATCCGGCCATGCTCTGAACTGTGTGAATGTCCCAATTGGGACTCCAGTTCAAGGAAAGTACCAAAGTCTAACCTTTGGTTGCGTATGGGAAGCCCTTCTCGGAGAATGCCTCCAACACGCAATTGGGTAGAATGTCCCCCAGAGCGGCGGAAAATGCCTCACTAATTTTCTCCATCCTGTTCTCTCTTAAAATTCTCCCTTTCTCTTGGGGACCATTCACCAGGCACCTATTACTGACAGGCAGAATAGGAAAGATGTTCACCAGGCACCTGTAACTTCCAGGCATACCAGGGAAGATATGCAATGGAGGCAATGCTGGGGGACACCCCCATCACCCCTTGTTGTAGGAACCCCACAGTAGGAATGACAGGTAGGATGCTGCCCCAGGTTCAGGGGGGATTTTCAAGGTAATGGACCTGTCTCTTTCATCTTTCTTAGAGTTGCAATGGCGATTTTCGTCTCCTTTTGAGCTTTGCAACAGGCAAGCAATCTGTCAACAGTCATGGCCTCCACCCCTGGGAGTCCAAACTTGGCATTTCTGGGCCTGATCACCCTGGAAAACCCAAGTAGGGTGCCCTCTCTTGGGGGTTGTCTCATTGAGTGTTTTAGTCACCTACTGAGTTGGCTATGAGGGTGGCAGACCTGTGATTTATTCTGTGAACTGTCATGCTACAGTAGTGTGCCCCAGCACGGGAACTGTTGAGTGAGTCTTCTCTTGAGAACCCTCTTTGAGCGGCCATGAGTGTGAGGTCTGATGTCTTCATTTCCTTTCTTTGTTTTGCTCATCATGTCCTCTGTTTTCACCAAGTCTGGGTTAAGTTCAGGCTGGAATTGACCAGAACCTGGAACTTCTGTAAAATCGGAAAACTTGAACACCTTTTGCAAGGAACTTCATTCTCAACCCGGGTACTGGGAGCCCCGGCCTCCAGCCAGTTCAAGCCCTTTGTATGCACTCCACCCTTCTCCACTTCACTGTCAGTCGGACACTGGCTTTACTGCCGTGGGGAATGAGATAAGCATCCCTTAAGACTCATCACTCAGGGTCATTCTAACTAATTAGAAACACTTTCAATTGTATGGGTTATGCCCCAGAAACTCCAGCTGGTAGAAAATGTGTGATGTTTCTCTGTGCCTTTCTGGTGCAGTTGGACAGGTAGATCAACCTAGAACGTCCTTTAAGTTACAGTCCAGTTTCTGAGAAATCAAGAGCAACCGTCCTTAGAAAATCCTTGCAAGACTGGAAATACAGTTCTAGAGGCAGTTCAGATTCCACCTTGTTCCTTTACCATGAAAAGGATTATCTTCCCCCCTCTCCAGGATCTACTATCTGGCATATCACTCATTCTTAAGACTGAAAAAAAAAAAAGGAGGGGAAAGGATAAATGGCCATAAGTGTGCTCTTGCATAAAGTCTAGCATCTTGAGGGTCTTCTCCATAAGTATTAGTAAAAAGGCTCAAAACAAAGTTTTGATTTGTAACTGGTGAGCTTTATATCACTGTACCTGATTCATGGCAGTAGTTTTTAAAAAAATAGTTGTACAGTCTCTGTGTATATGTGTCTATGTGTACATTATACGTGTGATATTTTAACCCCTGGATGGTCTGGCCAAAATTAAGATCTCTGTTTAGTTGGCTTAAAGTAAGTGCTTTCTTAAATTCTAAATGTAGTCGAAATTAACAGAGTGACTTTCAAAGTTAACGTGACGTGAATTAACCTTTGGTAAATGAAAGCTTCTTTAAGTTTGTTGGTTTCATTGAAAATTGTCTTCTTGTCAGAGTCGTCAGTATTTGCATAGGATGCAGGCATTCAGACTCGGTTTACTAGTCATATAAGTTCACGTTGTCTGTTAAATTTGTCAGCAAAATAATAGCTTTAAATGATGACCAGTTTGTCTAAAGCCTCATGAGGTTTCCGTAGTAATCTGAACATAATTGTTGGAAACAAATGGTTTACATACATAAAACTCATAAAAATGAGTACAATAACTTTTATGGTCTGTATACTTGGGGAAAAAAACAGCTTCGAAATCCTTTTTGGTAACAATCTTGAGTTTTGCCAAGTTAAGTTAAATGACAAAAAGATGAATATGCGAGTCACTTTTGGATAGAAGGGAACACTCACACATTATTGTTAAACATATCTATGTTATCTACTTTTGGCTTCTTATTGAAGAGGCTAAAAGCGTTTGGGTGTATCAAAAAGCGTGCCTTGTGTTTTATTGCGAAGTGGCATGTTTCTTAAGTTGTGAAGTGTTTAGAATGCTGATATAAAAGACATTTCATAATTGTTTACCTTTTTAGTGTTTACTAGGTCCGTTAAGCGTTAAAGGTTCTAACTAACCTATGCAATTAAAGCTACTGGAAATTACTAAGCAAAAGAGCTTTGTATTCAAGGAAGTTAAAATGTATGTTTTCAGTAAAAAAGGTCTAAAGAGTGGAAATATTTCTGTTTGATGGGTTAAGAAAGACAAATTGTTCCTGATGTACTAGAAAGGAAAAAAGAAAGACTTTGGGACAAGTACTGAAAATGAAAAAGAAAGATTTAGAAGGTTTGTGAAGGAGGAATTCTGAAATGAGTTTTATGCCTAGTCAAGTAGACTAAAGTAAGTTCAATTAAGTGAATGAGTTTGAATGTGAAACATAACTAGGTGGAGAAATTCAAATTTAGTTTTCTCTAAAAGGATACATTTTCTTGAACCTTTTATCTGCTCTTGGTAAAGAGGATGTAAGAGCTGTTCCTTTGAGTACGTCTAACTAAGAGACGAATCTGTTTTGTGAAAATAATGGCTGAGGTTACCCTTAATATTTTTGACTCTTTAGGTTATCACTTTGAATGGATACCTGAGCATTGTTTCACAGTGAGTGTTGTTTGCTATTTGAACAACATTTTAAAAACTTTTGATATGTTGTGACAAGCTTCTCCCTCAGAAATATTCAAATCCTGAATGAAGGCGTTCTTTAGACCTGGTAGACAGAAGAATGATTACTCTGAGGATTTTCAGAGGGTCCCTGAGAATTCTCAAAAAATTTGCTCTCTCTTCCTACAAGGAGGAAAATGCTAAAATCATTTGGCTTATTTGGTCTATTAAATTAAATGGGAAACATTGTGAAATAAGTGACAATAGACTTTCTTAGCTGGTATTTGATGGGGAAATGTTATTAATATAGACGTCTCAAAATTAGATAGCATTCCTAACATTCTGATGTGCCCTGGTTATCAGTGATAAGTTCACTTATTATCTGGCAGTGTTATATGTCACAGAAGTAGTCAAGTTTCTTTGCCAATTGCCCTTTTGAGTTCTTTGTCCATTTCCAGATAGTTGTTGTTTTACTCTGATGCTTTTTCCTTTTGCAAATATGTTTCAACTTCCGAGAAATTCCTGGAAAGGATTCTGACACAAAGAGTCTAAACGACAGGTTTCTGATAAACCATCAGATTGTAAAACTGAACGGAGTAAGAAATGACCGAATTCTAACAGAAACTATGCTCATCGATCTACTAACAGAAGATTCATCTCAAGAATTGATTATACACGACTGTGTGCACTGATTAGGACGATTAGAAATTTTTAGGACTTCTGTTTGAAATATTGTTGAGTTTTGATGTGTTGTTTGGTTTTCTCATAATGAAGGAAATCTTTTTCTCTTTTCTCTTATGCTAACTATAACTTACAGCCATTTGGTGAAATTATACCTTTATGAGCAAAACTGAAACATTTATCTTTTTCTGCCTACCTTATCCCTCCTGAATTTGGAAACCCTTTGTGACTGAGTATGGTCATTTCGTGGCAATATTTGCATAAGTTCCATAAGAATCTGTTCTCCTTATAACAGGACACATTGGTTATATTACCAAGGCTTTGACTGGAATGTCATATTTGAAACACACAGTCTCCGATATGACAAGACAGCATTTCAGGAACAAAGATTGGACTTTCTGGAATATAGCCACTCGGAAACACAGACCTGGTACCTTGTTTACTGAGATTTTGGCAATCTTACCCGGTAAGTAAGGAAGCTTGCTTATCTGGCAGGTGCAAGGAACCTCCGACTATTTGGGGAGACCTCAAAGAGAACACCACTCAAATCTGTAGGTACTGCAGGCCAAATCTGATGGCAAGTCCTCGGCTTGGCTTTTCTGGCCTCTAGAGGCCTTCACAGTTCAATCTGAGATTCCACAGGAAAAGAGCCAGTGAAGCACATTTAAAACAGCCTGTATGAACAATTACTATTCTTGCTGCTCTTATGTAAATAATTGGAGCAAGTTGTATTGAAACTACACTTGATTTGCAAACCCGTTAATCCTGATTTGACTATCTTTTGTAAAAATGAGAGTGATTTAAGAGAGAAAAAATTATGTTTCTGTAGAAGCTATAGTAGGCATTCATGGATATTAGATTCTAGCTCTTTTCTTCTGCAATATTCATGTATTATTAATATTAATGTCTCTTGTGACCATCTACCTCTGAGACCTGGAAGTTCCCTGGCCACAATGAAACATTTTCCTTCAATACTACTGTCCAAATACTAACTAGATTTGCCTTGTCACACTTGGATCATACAGAACAAGTTCCAAAGGTAATGTCCCCAACTTATTAATACACACAGGATGGACAATACAAAATTTGGGATGAATATATTTGGTTCACTCCTACTAGTGGGCAACCCAGTAAAAGGCCACTTTCTTTTGGGGAAAAAATATCACCCCTGTGATACATGGCCTTATAGCACTCGACATATGGGAAAAAATCCCTGTTATATGTGTTCTCATATCATAGCCTTAAAAAAATACTGATTGGTTTCAGACTGACTGGGATACATGGCTCAACATGCATTGGTTAGCCCCTAACGGTGCTCAGTGGATATGTGGCTCCAATTTATGACCTTGGCTACCACCTGCATGGATTGGACGATGCACTCTAGGCTTTGTCTGGATGCAAGGTGGAACTACATTTACTATATCTCCTCCTGCTAACCTACCCAACTTGCAACAGCACTTGACCAGCCCTGTCTTCCACTAGTATGACCATCTTTCCACAATTTTCTTAGGAATCGACTTTTGTAGCATATTCAAGCCTTGCACATGGAAGTCCTAGACAAATTTAGTATGAAGGCATTAAATGATACACAGCATAGCATTTCGCTGCTCAATTTAGAAGTATCCCAAGTGTGTAAGGCAGTCCTCCAAATCCAAATTGATCTGGATGTCTTGACAGCAGCACAAGGGGGCACCTGTGCCATTATAAAAACTGAATGTTGTGTCTATATTCCTGACTACCATCAAAATATTTCTGGCTTGGTATCCCAGCCACCAAATTAAATCTATGTCTGACCAACCCTAAATCTAAATGATTGGTTGAACTCCTAGTCAGGACAAGGTTTCTGCACTACTTCAAAACCTTATTCATTGGGTTAAACATACTGCTTGTATTTCTTATGATATTTTGTTGTCTGTTTCATTGCTTGTCTTATGCATGTCAAAAATGTTTCACTTCCTGGACCACCTCTTGTCAATGACTCTCTCATCTCCAGAGGATCTGTATAACTTGTCAGGCTTGAACTCAATGGGGCAAGCCTTCTGGTCCACTAAACTGCCTAAGTGTACCTATGGCCCCATTTAGGGACAGCTCTACGACCCTGTACATCCAGAAGTAGTCACAGAATACTGGCCATCATCCATATCCCCAAAGATTTCCAGTCCAAATAGGTTCAGGGAGGTTTTATGATGTGGATCAGGGCTGCCCCAGCTAGGGAAGCTGAAGGTGACCTGGAATATATGCCAAACTATAGGACCCAGTGGATTTTTTTACGGTATGAATTAGGGCTGCCCTAGGGCGAGAAGCCCAGGGCATTCTCACCTACATGCTGATCTATATGGCCAGATTCTTATCTAAAAATATGACAACACAATGTCCAGACTCCATCTGTACTGAAATCATTTAAAGACATTTTACATCATTATTTCTTTTTCGAGTAAAAATAAGTCATATACCCATGCCTTATGAAATTAGCCCTAACCCTCTGGTCAGGGCAGCAGCAATAGCTCTGACCAGCCATGGGTCCTGTCCGCAGGCAGCAGCAGCAGTAGCTCTTCACTGCTAATGTGTCCTGTCCTCATGCTATCCTGTACTGTTCTCTCAATAAAAGAACACCAATGCAGGATCTTGAGATTCCAAGAAATCTTTCATTCGAGTCTTCAGCTCGCTGAGCCCATATCAACGATTCTACCACGGAAAATAAAAAATGGTCCAAGAAAATGGAAGGCACACAGAAATCACACATGAATAATACAAAAAGAAAGATGTCAGTTTTAGACATACTCTGAACGTTTGAAAGTCGGAGTAAGTCACAATCCCAAAAACCCAAGCGAAGGTCAAACCTAGGCTAACTGGTAAGGGTGAGTTATGAGACTGCTAAAATCAGGATCTGAAAGCCTGTGTCTATGAAGTTTGCAGGGACAGCAGAGACACAATTCTGACAAATCCTCTGACATCACAGTGGAGAAGAAAAACAAACTGGCCTCATCTACACAGTGCCCGAGTTGGACTCAAGTAGCATATTCAAGTACCATTCCACTCAACTGCAGGTTGCCAATGGAATATGAAAGGTGCCGGCCCGTGGTGCAGTGGTGAAGTCTGCATGTTCTGGGTCGGCAGCCCGGGGCTGGCCATGCGGAATCCTGGGGGTGAACCTCCTCTCCACTGGTCCAGCCATTCTCGGGGAGGCATGGGAGATAGTGTAGAGGCAGCTGGGAAGCAACGTCAGACAGCATCAGTATTCCTCAGCAAATACAGCAACATCGACAGCAGATCTGAGCACAGCCATAAACATCAGCCGAAACAAAACTAATGAAAACCTGAAAAGAACAGAAAAACCGAACCTCAGGAAAAAAAGAATAAGATCTCTAGAAATAAGCTTAGCCAAACAGGTGCAAGGCTATGGAAATCGAAAACTAGCAAAACTTTGGGGAAAGAAATTCCAGAAGACACAAGCAAATGGAAGGGTATTCCGTGCTATAGGAATGTAGGATCTAAAATACTTGAAACCTCCATAACGGATAAAGCAATCTCTGGATTCCATGCAATCTCAGTCAAAGTTGCAGAATCTTTCCCACAGAAATATGAGAGAATCCTTAAGTCTCTATCCAGCAACAAGGGACCCTGAATACCCAAAGGAATCCTGAGGAAAACGAACAAAGCAGGACATATCACATGTACTGATTTCAACATGTAGGCCGGACTTGGCGCTTATCAGTCCTATCTTGGCCTTCTGCCTTACTCATAATCCAAAGTCAAGAATGATCTCTTGAGGACATTGAAGAGAAGAATCGAAGACTCTGTCCTACGCCCCTAGCATGCTTTGAAGAGAAGTCTCCCTTTCCACAGCTCTGGAGTCATGGGGGCCCACTGGGTACATGCTAATGTGTCCCAAGACATCTCTTTGAAGACTTGAAGAAATGCACGCCGATCATTCTTTGAGTATGTCTGCTGGTTTGGAAGGGCACTGGAAGTGTGCTGAAAAGCACCCTTTTCCAGAGGGCTTCGTTCCTGTGTCAAGGCTGCCCCCACAGGCTAGCGTGCTCAGTTGGACTCCAATGAAATTCTCTCCCATTATCTCTTGCCGTAGAAGGAGTACTGACTCTGTGTTTTGACACCATATGGAAGGGGGTTGGCTGAAAATTAGAACACTACCATTATATTTAAAGAAAACTACACATGCCAGAGCTGAGGATGTAAGTCAAACCAATAGAAAACCCTGTGGAAATAAAGTAAGCCAGTATCTAGACCTAATCTGGTGGAGCGCCCAAGGATCAGGGGTTAAGTTCGAAATTTCCCAAATCCAGAAAAGAGACAGAAACATCTGTTACCTGGAGAGAGGAGTTCATCAGATTTTGCGAACTTGTCTCAGAAACATACTGTCCGTGAAGGCGGTTGCCAGGACCCCCACGAATCTGGAGTTTCTGATCTCAGAATGTCAAACCAGCCAAGATGACCACGAGTTCTCAGAGTGCAGTGTCAACTCGACCAGGATAGCAAAGATTCCTACAAGTGACCTATAAAAATTCCAAGACAACACCCAACAATCACGAAAGGACTCACACCTCGGCCTACAGAACCTAAAGTGATTAAAGAAATGCAAAATTCATAACTTGGAATGAAGGAGAACGCACTGATAAGCATACCAAAGGGAGATAGCTCAGAAAGACCATGACGATTGGACGATGGAAAAGAAAATAAGGTCCTGTCAAATGGAAGGCCAACAGAAATCACAAGTGAATAATCCACAGTGATAGACGTCAGTCTTTAGACAGATTCTGCTTGAACGCTTGAAAGTCTGAGAAAGTCACAACCCCAAAAATTACAGCGAAGGTCAAACCTGGTCTAACTGGGAAGGGTGAGTTATGAGACTGCTCCCCGCAGGCTTTGAAGCCTGTGTCCACGAAGCTAGACTGGACAGAGGAGACACGATTCTGACAAATCCTCCGAGATCACAGTGTGCCAGATAAACCGGCTGGCCGCATCTACACAGGGCCAGATTTGGGCTCAAGTAGCATATTCAAGTCCCATTCCACTCAACTGCAGGTTGCCAATGGAACATGAAAGGGGCTGGCCAGTGGGGCAGTGTGGAGTCCACTTCATTTGGGTCGATAGCCCATGGTCAGCCACGTGGAATCCTGGGGGTCAGCCTCCTCAATGATCGTACAGCCATTCTGTGCCAGGCGTGTGACCTAGTGTAGAGGCAGATGGGAAGCGACTTTAGAGAGCACCACTCTTCCTCAGAGAATACAGCGGCATGGCCAGCAGATTTGAGCACAGCCATAAACATCTGCCAAAACAAAACCAATTAAAAGTTGCAAAGAATAGAAAAGCTGAACCTCAAAATAAAAAAGACCCATGCCAGTGAGAAGAAAATTATATCTACGAATAACCTTTGCCAAACAGGAGAAAGCGATGGAAACCAAAAACTAGCAAAGTTTTGGGGAAAGAAATTCCACAAGTCACAAGGCAATGCAAGGCTATTCCATGCCCTTCGAATGGAACAACGCACACACTTGAAATGTCCATACGGCAGAAAGCTGACAAATAAAAATGGGAAGCAATAGGATATATTGGAGTATATGAGGAAGCCATTTGGTATAAACCTAATTCGGCCTGATTTTGTTTTTTCCAAAAGGGCCTGACTATGGCTATTTAGCACGCATTGCATATCTGCTTAGACATTTCCAATGGCCCTTAAGATAAAGGTGCAACTTCCCCAACATTAACATTTCCTTAGGGATAAGCATTTTGTCCTAGGCTATGAACAGATTGCTGCACTCACCTTTGACCACCCAGCCTACCTTTGACCAGTCTGCTGGAGGCAACAGAGCGCCACCCTGCTGTGTTCACTGAGACAGAAGACCTACCTGCTATTTCCATCAATCGCTGTGCCAACAGAGCAGTCTCGTGACTATTGTAAATGGGACATTTCAATCCTATGTGAAACATCCTCTCTGGGAGCATATAACCAGTCTGTGCACCCCACTTGTTTGATGCCCGGGTTATAATCCTCAGATTTAAGCTCAGAGTAAGCTCACCCAAAGTTTCATTTATAGATTGGTTATGGATTATTTTTGACGACAAAGCAATGTCTGGATTCCATGCAGTCCCAGTAAAAGTTGCAGCAATCTGTCCCACACAAATAGGAGAGAGAATCCTAAAGTTTCTATCCAGCAACAAAGGACCCTGAATAGACACAGGAATCCTGAGGAAAAAGAACAAAGCAGCAATTATCACCCTTTCTGATTGCCACATATAGAACAAAGAGCTGGGTCCAGAAACAGCACAGCCTGGACTCCAAAATAGGCACACAGACCCATGCAACAGAATCGAGACACCAGAGGTCAACTCACACATCCATGGACAGCCCATTTACGACCAGGGATCCAAGAGGAGACAGCAGAGAAAGTAGACTCTCGACAAGAAACGGTGCTGGGTAGACTGCACAGCCGCATGTAACACAATGAGAGTAGACCATGATGTTACACCAGGCACACACACCACCTCGAAATGGATTCAGGCCTTGAATGGAAGACTTGAAACCGTGACACTACGAGGAGAAAACGCAGGCAGCTTGCTCTTTGCCATCTGGCTTGGCTGCCTGTTTGGAAGAAGCATGTGTGACTGAGCAATGGCAACAAAGGAAACAAGAATCAAGCAGGACTCCATCCAACGCAGAACCTTCTGCCCAGCCAACAACACCATCGGCTCAATGCAAAGACAGCACAACAACTGTGACAGGATGTTTGCAAACCACACATCAGAGAAGAGGTGAATAGCCAAAAGATCCAATGAACTCATATGTCTCCAGAGGAAAAAAAAACAACGAGCCCAATACAACCTGTTAAAAAGATGGAAACAGACATTTCTCCCAGGAAGATAGAAAGATGGCCAACAGGCTATATGAAAACATGCTCATCATCATTAAGTCTCTGGTCAATGTGAATCTGAACGGCACTGAGATAGCAGCTCACAGTGGTCAGAGGGCTATAAGGAGGAAGACAGGAAACCACAGGTTTCGGAGAGGAGATGGAGAGAAGAGAAGCTCCCTGCACTGATGGTGGGAGTGTAAACCGGTGCAGCCACTATGCAAAGCTGTGTGGAACAGCCTCAGAAATGTCAGAATCCATCTACCATAAGATCCAGGTAGTCCTTGGCAGCATATTTATCCAGAGAACTTGGAAACACTAACGCATAGAGATCCGTGCACCACTGTGCTCACCACAGCCTTACTCCTGATAGCCAAGACTTTGAGGCCGCCCTGGTCCCCATCATGTGACGAAAGATGAAGGAAGATGGGCTATAGCCACACAATGGCATAACACTCAGTTGTAGGAACGGAGGCAGTGCCGCCATTTGTGAACACCAGAAAGGCTCCTGAGGGTATTAGGGGAACTGAAAAAAGCCCTGGGGAAAGGTCAAATACCACAGGATCTCATGCACAAGGAGAAGAGGAAAAATGGACCAACAAACAGGTAGCACGTGACATAGGATTGGTAGTTCCCAGAGGGAAATGGGGGCGGCCACCGGAGGGAGAAAGAGCTGATTAGGCACAAGTGTGTGGTGAGGGCCTGTAATTAGGCTTACGGTGGTGAAGATGATGTAACTTACACAGAAGTCTAAATCTATGAGGATGTAGATCTGAAAGCTATAGGATCTTACAATGTAGGGTTATGACAATCAATTCACATAAAATCAAAACTCCAAAGAGGGGTGCAGATTTACGGCCTAAAGCTTTGGAGGCTGAAAGAGATTAGAGAAGATGAACTTCTAAGGGTTGGCAATCACCTCCAAATACTTAATGATGCTACTGAAAAGTAGACCTTTGCAAAGAGATGAAGAGGAATACTAGCAAGAGAACATTGTCCGAGCCAAACTCATGACCCGATGGAAAATGTTACCATCCATGATGTTACTACTGATTCCCTTCACAAATGATCGAAGCAGGCCAACATATTCCGAAGTTCAGGCCAAAGTTTGGTCCAAAAGTCCAATTCAGGGCCAGCCCTCTGGTGTAGCGGGTAAGTGCACATGTTCCGCTTGAGTTGACCGGGTTTCAAAGGTTAGCATCACGGGTGTAGACCATATTACAAGCACTAGGAAATCCAGATTACACGGTCTGATGGGCACAGAGAACATAAACAAGTAGAAATGGTGAGGAGACCTTATCAATACACACCAGAAAGAGAACCTTGAGAATATTACAATCTGTGAACGCATCAGGTACACTTCCCCAAATGATGAAGGAATGAAAGCATGTGACTTGCCAAGGTGGAATTGTCAGACTGCTGGGAGATCACATGATCATTGTGCATCAGGCAATTGAATGGGCAACTTCAGCTTGGGATGGCCTCCATGACTGTCTCCGGGGAAAGTCCACCAGTTTAACCATATCCACAAAAGATAAGAGATAAAACCAAGAATAATCTTAAAGTAAAGATACCTGTGTGTAGAGAGAATGTAGTAGACTTTTCAAAGTTAGAAGAGAAAGTTAGAAAACGACGGGGACATGGTCACTGTGATGCCATAAAAAACCTCAAAATTCTAACTAGTCCTGACAACCTCCATGCACACAGAGTTTCGGAGCCATCTCAGACCAGTCTGACTCCTCACCCTTTACAGGTAGGATAGTTTTCCTTTCTCTGGATTACCTGTCTGTTTCTAACTTTCTTCTCGAACTTTGAAGGCCTGCTGCATTCTCTCTAGACACTGGTTTCTTTCCTGTAAGATTATCCTGGGTTGTATCTCTTACACCTTGTGTAGATGGCCAAGTGGGTGGACCTTCCCCTGAGAAAACCCTGGACTCCCTCCCAAGTTGAAGTTGCCCAGGCAATCCTGTGATGTGCAATGATCGTGTCATCTCCTAGCACTCTGCATATTCCACCTTGGCAGGTCACATGTTTTCCTTCCTTTCTCCTTTGGGGAAGTGTACCAGATTCGTTCATAGATTGTAATATTCTCATGGTTCATTTTCTGGTGCGTATTGATAACGTATCCTCACAATTGCAACTTATTTATCATCCCTGTCCACATATTACCATGAAATCTATATTTCCTAACACTGCTAATGTGATCTGCACCCGTGATGTCAAACAGTGAGGCCTGGGCCGCCCAAGAGGAATGTGGGCACTTACGCGCTCCATCACAGAGATGGCCCTGAATTGTAATTTTGGACCAACCTTTTGCCTGAATTGGGAAGACGTGGGCCTGTTTGCATTATTCATGAAGGTGATTAGTAGTAAAATCATGGACGGTAACATTTTCCGTTGGTTCATGGGTTTAGGAGGGATCATGTTCTCTTGGTAGTATTGCTCTTCATCTGTTTGGAATGGTCTACCTTTCTGTAGAAGCAGTACGCATTTTGAGGTGATTTTCCATCCTTGGAAGTTCACCTTCTCTAATCTCTTTCAGTCCCCAAAGATTTATGCCGTCATTCTGGACCCCTTTTTGGATTTTTGAGTTTTGGTGAATTTATTGCCATAACCCTGAATTAGAACATCCTTTATCTTTCAGATTTGCATCCTCATCGATTTAGACTTCTGCGTAGCTTACATCATCTGCACCACCGTAAGCCTAATGACAGGCCCTCACCACACACTTGTGCCTCATCATCTCTTTCACCCTCCCCCACCGCCCCTCTTTGCCTGTGGAACCCCCAATTAAATGTCCCGTGCCAGCTGTTATTTAGTGCTTGCTTATTCTTCTCCTTGTAAGTGAGATCCTATGGTATTTGACTTTCTCCCTGGGGCTTGATTCACCTCTCCTAAAACCCTCATAGCCATTCTGGTGGTCACAAATGGCTGGATTGCATCCTTTGTTCCGGCTGAGTGGTATGCCATTGTGTGGCTATAGCATATTTTCCTTCTGCATTTGTCCCTTGCTGGGCACCAGGGCGGCTTCCAAGTCTTCAATAGTGGCAGTAGTGCAGTGGTGAACTCAGCGGTGCACATGTCTTTATGCAGTAGTGTTTCCGGGTTCTTTGGATAAACACACCACAGAGGAATAGCTGGATCATATGAGACACGGATTCTTAAATTTCTGAGGCAGTTCCACACCACTTGGAGTAGTGGCTGCATCGGTTTACACTCACACCAGCAGTGCAGGAGGCTTCCACTCTCTCCACCTCCTCTCTGACACTTGTTTCCTGTCTGCTTCCTTATAGCCATTCTGACCACAGTGAGCTGCTATGTCCTTGCAGTTTGGATTTGCATTGGCCTGAGACTTAAGGATGGTGAACAAGTTTTCATGCAGCTGTTGGCCCTCTTTCAATCTTCTTGGGAGCAATCTCTGTTTCCATCTTTTGCCCAGGTTTTCATTGGCTTGTTGTTTTTTTCTTGTGGAGACATGCGAGTTGATTATATCTTTGGGCTTTTCAACCGTTGTCCTATGTGTGCTTTGCAAACAGCCTCCCATGGTTGTTGTGCTCTCTTTGCATTGAGTCGATGGTTTCCTTGAGTGGGCAGAAGCGTGTGCATTTGATGTGGTCCCATTTGTTTCTTGTTTGCTTTGTTGCCCTTGCCCGGTCCGACATGCTTCTTCCAAATAGGGGGCTCAGACAGATGGCAAAGTAGACTCTGCCTAGGTCTTCTTCTACAAGGTTCACGGTTTCAAGTTTGCCATTCAAGGCTTTAATCCATTTCGAGGTGGTGTGTGTGCCAGGTGTAAGATCGTGGTCTACTCTCGTTGTGTCCATGTGGCTGTGCAGGCTTCCCAGCACCGTTTACTGTACAGACTCTCCTTTCTCCACTGTCTCCTCTTGACTCTCTGGACCAAAATGGGATGTACATATGCGTTTGAGTTGGGCTGTGGGCTGTCGATTCTGTTGCAGGGGTCTGCGTGCCTGTTTTTGGGCCCAGACCGTGCCGTTTCGGTACCTAGCGCTTCGTCCAATATGTTGAAATCAGAAAGTGTGACACGTCCTGCCTTTTTCGTTTTCCTGAGGATTCCTTTGCCTACTCAGGGTCTCTTGTTGCTGGCTAGAAACTTTCGGATTCTCTCTTCTATCTCTGTGGCCAATATTGCTGCAACTTTTACTGGGATTTCATGGAATCCACAGATTCCTTTCTCCAGTATGGACGTTTCAAGTGTGTTAATTCTTCCATTACCAGATCCAGGAATATCCTTCTTTCTCCGTGTGTCTCCTTGAATTTCTTTCCCCAAACGTATGCTAGTTTTCGATTGACATACCTTTCACCTGTTTTGCTAAGGTTCTTCATAAAGATCTTATTCTTCTCACTAGCAAGCTGTTTTTTTTTTTTTTTAGCTTCAGTTTTTCTATTCTTTGCAACTTTTAACTGGTTTTGTTTTGGCAGAAGTGCATCACTGAGCTCACACCTGCTGACAATGCTCCTGTATTTGCTGTGGAAGTCTGGCTCTGACTAACGTCCCTTCCCATCTGCCTCTGAACTACCTCGGACGTATGCCCCATAATGACTGAAGCAGTGGTGAGCAGGCTCACCCCCAGTATTCCAATCGGCCGAACCCGGGCCACTAAACCAGAAGGTGCAGACCTCACCACTGCACCACCGGCCGGCACCTTTCTTGTTCCACTGGCAAGATGCAGTTGAGTGCAATGGGACTTGAATATGCTACTTGAGCCCAACTCTGGCACTGTAGATAAGGGCAGGTTGATTTTCGTCTACCCTGAGATTTCAGAGGATTTGTCATAATTGTGTCTCTGCTGTACTGGCAAGCTTCATGGACACAGGGTTTCAGAGCCTGCTTGGAGCAGTCTCATAACTCACCCTTCCCAGTTAGCCCAGGTTTGACCTTCGCTGCTGTTTTGTGGCTTGTGAATTTTTCTGACTTTGAAACGTTCAAGCAGAGTCTGTCTAAAGACGGACATGATCTTTCATTGTGGATTATTCAGATGTGATTTCTGTTGGCCTTCCATTTTCTGGGACCTTTTTTTCTTTTCCATAGTATACTCGTCATGGTCTTTCTCAGCTGTCTCCCTTAGACATGCTAATCAGTTCGTTCTCCTTCATTCCAAGTGATTCATTTTGTATTTCTTTAATGACCTCATGTGTTCTAGGCTGAGGTGTGAGTGCTTTCATGACTCTTGCTTGTTTTCTTTGAATTTGCACTGGTAACTTGTAGGAATCTTTGCTATCATAGCCGAGGTCAAAATAAGCACTGAGAACACGTGGTCATCTGGGTTTGTTTGACATCCTGAGATCAGAAACTCCAACTTCGAGGTGGTCCTGGCAACCCCTTTCAGGAACACAATGTTTCCGAGACAAATTAGAGAAATCTGATGAATTCTTCTCTCCAGGAAGGATATTTTTCTGTCTATTTTCTGGATTTGGGAAGTTTCGAACTTGACCCCCAATCCTTGAACGTTCGCCTAGATTCCGTCTAGATACGGGCTCACCTTATTTCTATAGGCTGTGCCATCTGTTTGACTTAAATCCTCAGACCTTGCCTGTTTATTTTTCTTGAAACACAATTGTAATGTTCTAATTTTCAGCCCACTTCCTTACATATGGTGTCAAAACACATAGTCAATAATCCTTATGTGGCAAGAGGTAGGGGGAGAGAATTTCATTGGAGCCAAAGTGAGCACTCCAGACTGGGAGGGCAGCCTTCACAAAGGAACTAAGTTCTCTGCTAAAGGGTGCTTTTCAGCACCCTTGTAGAGTCCTTCCAAACAAAGAGACATACCCCAAGCATGACAGGGGTCCATTCCTTCAAGGTTTCCAAGAAATCTCTTGGAACACATTAGCGTGTACCCAGTCGGCCCCCGTGCCACCAGAGGTAGGGAAAGTCAGACTGATCATCAAAGAAAGCCCTGGGCCTAGGAAAGCAGGCATCAGTTATTCACTTCAATGTCCTCAAGACATCCTTCTTGACTTTGGATTGTGCTTAAGCCAAAAGGACAAAGTAGGTCTGATAAGGCCCAAGTCCAGCCTCTTGTTTCCAATCAAGTTGCAAGCTTGAATCAGCATGGCCTCCCCATAGACTTGAATAGATGACAACGTTCTCCTCTCGGAGCTTGTCCCTCTATTCCCGCTTCTTGCCAAGGATTCCTTTCTTATCCCTTGATTCACAGTCTGTTTCATCTCTTCCAGTTTCTGTGCCTGCTTTCTGTTTGTCAAAGCTGTTTCTGGGTATCTCTCCCTTTAATAGCCTAGTGTAGGCCAATCCTTAGAGTGTAGCCATGCGGCTATCATGGGGGACATATTCACCGTGTTGTCATAAACAACCTCAAAATTCTAAGTTGTCCTGACAACCTCCATGCACACAGACTTTCATAGCCATCTCAGGCCAGTCCGACTCCTCGCCCTTTCCAGGTAGGATAGTTTTCCTTTCTCTGGATTTCTTGTCAGTTTCTCACTTTCTCCTCGAACTTTGAAAGGCCTGCTACATTCTCTCTAGACACTGGTTTCTTTCCTGTAAGATTATCCTGGGTTGTTTCTCTTATATCTTGGGTAGATGGCCAAGTGGGTGGACGTTCCCCAGAGAAAGTCCTGGACTCCCTCCAAAGTTGAAGTTGCCCAGGCAATCCTGTGATGCACAATGATCGTGTCACCTCCTAGCACTCTGCCAATTCCACCTTGGCAGGTCACAAGTTTTCCTTCCTTCTGCCTTTGGGGAAGTGTACCAGATGCCTTCATAGATTGTAATATTCTCATGGTTCTTTTTCTGGCGCGTATTGATAAGGTATCCTCACAATTGCTACTTATTTATGACCTCTGTCCGCACTGTACCATGAAATCTATATTTCCTACCACTGCTAATGTGATGTGCACCCGTGATGTGAAACAGTGAGGGCCTGGCCGCCCAAGCGGAACGTCGGCACTTACCCGCTCCACCACAGTGACAGCCCTGAATTTGACTTTTGGACGAACCCTTTGCCTGAACTTGGGAAGACGTGGGCCTGTTTGGATTATGCGCGAAGGTGATTAGTAGTAACATCATGGATGGTAGCATTTTCCGTTGGTTCATGGGTTTAGGACGGATCATGTTCTCTTGGAAGTATTCCTCTTCCCCTTTTTGGAATGGTCTACTTTTCTGTAACATCAGTAAGCATTTTGAGGTGATTTTCCATCCTTGGAAGTTCACCTTCTCTAATCTCTTTCAGCCCCGAAAGCTCTATGCCTTCATTCTGAACCCCTTTTTGGATTTTTGATTTTAGGTGAATTTATTGCCATAACGCTGCGATAGAACATCCTATGTCTTTCAGATTTGCATCCTCATCGGTTTAGACTTCTGTGTAGGTTACATCATCTTCACCAGAGTAAGCTGAATCACAGGCCCTTACCACACACTTGTGCCTAATCATCTGTTTCACCCTACCCCACCTCCCCGCTTTTCCTCTGGTAACCCTTAATCAAATGTCCCGTGCCAATAGTTGGTTACTGCTTGTCTTTTCTTCTCCTTGTAAGTGAGATCCTACAGTATTTTACTTTCTCCCTGGGGCTTGTTTCACTTCCCCTAAAACCTTCACGGCCATTCTGCTGGTCACTAATGGCTGGATTACATCATTTGTTCCGGCTAAGAGGTATGCCATTGTGTGGGTATAGCCCATCTTCCTTCTGAATTCCTCCTTTTCTGGGTCACCAGGGCGGATTCCAAGTCTTGGATAGAGGGAGGAAGGCTGTGGTGAACTCAGTGGTGCACATGTCTTTATGCAGTAGTGTTTCCGAGTTCTTTGGATAAACACGCCACACAGGAATAGCTGGATCTTATGGGACATGGATTCTTCAATTTCTGAGGCAGTTCCACAGTGGTTGGAGTACTGACTGCACCGGTTTACACTCCCACCAGCAGTACAGGAGGCTTCCCTTCTCTCCACATCCTCTCTGACACTTGTTTCCTTTCTGCTTCCTTATAGCCATTCTGACCACAGTGAGCTGCTGTGTCCTCGCAGTTTGCATTTGCATTGGCCTGAGACTTAATGATGGTGAACAAGTTTTCATGCACCTGTTGGCACTCGTATGATCTTCTTGGGAGAAATCTCCGTTTCCATCTTTTGCCCAGGTTTTCATTGGCTTGTTTTTCTTGTGGAGACGTGTGAGTTGAATGTATCTTTGGGCTTTTCACCCCTTGTCCGATGTGTGGGTTGCAAACATCCTCTCCCAGTTGTTGTGCTGTCTTGGCATTGAGTCACTGGTTTCCTTGACTGGGCAGAAGCGTGTGCATTTGATGTGGTCCCGTTTGTTTCTTGTTTCCTTTGTTGCCCTTGCCCAGTCAGACATGCTTCATCCAAATAGGTGGCTCAGACAGATGGCAAAGAGCACTCAGCCTAGGTCTTCTCCTGCAAGTTTCATGGCTTCAAAACTGCCATTCAGGGCTTTAATCCATTTCTAGGTGGTGTGTGTGCCTAGTGTAACATCATGGTCTACTCTCATTGTATTCCATGTGGCTGTGCAGGCTTCTCAGCACCATTTATTTTAGACACTCTGCTTTCTCCACTGTCTCCTCTTGGCTTCCTGGCAGAAAATGGGCTGTCCATGTACATTTGAGTTGGGCTCTGGGCTCTCGATTCTCTTGCTTGGGTCTGTGTGCCTGTGTTTGGTCCCAGACTGTGCCATTTCGGTACCTAGTGACTTGTCCTATAGGTTTTATTCGGAAAGTGTGATACGTGCTGCTTTGTTCGTTTTCCTGAGGATTCATGTGCCTATTCAGAGTCTCTGTCTGCTGGCTAGAAACTTTCGGATTTTCTCTTCTGTCTCTGTGGGAAACATTGCTGCAACTTTCACTGGGATTGCATGGAATCCAGAGATTCCTTTCTCTGGTATGGACGTTTCAAGTGTGTTGATGCTTCCATTCCTAGATCTTGGAATCTCCTTCTTTCTACTTGTGTCTTCTTGAATTTCTTTCCCCCAACGTTTGTTACTTTTCGATTGACATGGCTTTCACCTGTTTTGCTAAGTTTCTTCATAGAGATCTTATTCTTCTCACTGGCATGCAGTTTTTCATTTTTTATTTTCAGCTTCAGTTTTTCTATTCTTTGCAACTTTGAATCGGTTTTCTTTTGGCAGAAGTGCATCGCTGAGCTCACATCTGCTGGCAATGCTCCTGTATTTGCTGTGGAAGTCTGGCCCTGTCTAACGTCCCTTCCCATCTGCCTCTACACGACCTCGGACGCCTGCCCCAGAATGACTGAAGCAGTGGTGAGCAGGCTCACCCTGAGGGTCCACACGGCTCACCCATGGCCACAGACCAAGAAGGTGTGGACCTCACCGCTGCACCACCGGCCGGCCCCTTTCATGTTCCATTGGCATCCTGCAGTTGAGGGCAATGGGACTTGAATATGCTACTTGAGCCCAACTCTGGCACTGTGTAGATGAGGCCAGGTTGTTTTTCGTGTCCACTGTGATGTCACAGGAATTGTAATAATCGTGTCTCTGCTGTCCAGGCAAGCTTCATGGACACACGGTTTCATGGCCCGCTTGGAACAGTCTTATAACTCACCCTTCCCACTTAGCCCAGGCTTGACGTTCGCAGCCGTCTTTTGGCTTGTGAATTTCTCTGACTTTCAAACGTTCCAGCAGAGTCTGTCTAAAGACGGACATCATCTTCCATTGTGGATTATCCAGGTGTGATTTCCGTTCGCCTTCCATTTTCTGGGACCTTTTTCTCTTTTCCATAGTATAATCGTCATGGTACTTCTCAGCTATCTGTCTTAGACATGCTTATCAGTCCGTTCTCCTTCATTCCAAGTGATTCATTTTGCATTTCTTGAATCACCGTATGTTCTCTAGGCCGAGGTGTGAGTGCTTTCGTGTCTCTTGGTTGTTGTCTTTGAACTTGCACCGGTCACTTGAAGGAGTCTTTGCTGTCCTAGCCTAGGTCAAACTAAGCACTGAGAACACTTGGTCATCTGTTTTGATTTGACATCCTGAGATCAGAAACTCCAAATTCCAGGTAGTCCTAGCATCCCTCATCATGGACACAATGTTTCCAAGACAAATTAGACAAATCTGAAGAATTCCTCTCTCCAGGAAAGATATGTTCCTGTCTCTTTTCCGGATTTGGGAAGTTTCGAACTTCACCCCTGATCCTGGAACGTTCCCCTAGATTCCGTCTAGATACGGGCTTACTTTATTTCTATAGGCTGTGCCATTTGTTTGCCTTACATCCTCAGCCATGGCCTGTTTATTTTTCTTGAAACAGAATTGTAATGTTCTGATTTTCAGCCCACTTCCTTACATATGGTGTCAAAACACATAATCAATTATCCGTCTACGGCAAGAGGTGGGGGAGAGAATTTCATTGGAGGCAAACTGAGCACTCTAGCCTGGGAGGGCAGCCTTCAGGAAGGAACGAAGCCCTGTGGAAAAGGGTGCTTTTCAGCACCCTTGTAGAGCACTCCAAACAAAGAGACATACCGCAAGCATGACAGGGGTCCATTCCTTCAAGGCTTCCAAGAAATCTCTTGGGACACATTAGCATGAAGCCAGTGGGGTCCCGTGACGCCAGAGCTATGGAAAGTGAGACTGATCTGCAAAGAATGCCAGGGGCTTAGGAAACGAGGAATCGATTCTTCTCTTCAACGTCCTCAAGACATCATTCTTGACATTGGCGTATTCTTAAGGCAGAAGGACCACGTAGGTCTGATAAGGCCCAAGTCCGGCCTCTTGCTTCCAATCAAGTTGCAAGCTTGAATCAGCATGGCCTCCCCATAGACTTGAATAGATGACAACGTTCTCCTCTCAGTGCTTGTCCCTCTATTCTCGCTTCTTGCCAAGGATTCCTTTCTTACCCCTTGAATCAGCGTCTGTTTTTTGTCTTCTAGTTTCTGTGTCCGCTTTCTGTTTCTCAAAGCTGTTTCTGGGTATCCCTCCGTTTAATAGCCTAGCCTAGGCCAATACTCAGTCTGTAACCGTGCGGCCATCTTGGCGAACATGTTCATCGTGATGTCATAAACAACCTCAAAATTCGAAGTTGTCCTGACAACCTGCGTGCACACAGAGTTTCAGAGCCATCACAGGCCAGTGTGACTCCTCACCCTTTCCAGGTAGTATAGTTTTCCTTTTTCTCGATTTCTTGTCAGTTTCTGACTTTCTACTCGAACTTTGTAAGGCCTGCTACATTCTCTCTAGACACTGGTTTCTTTCCTGTAAGATTATCCTGGGTTTTATCCCTTACATTTTATGTAGATGGCCAAGTGGGTGGACGTTCCCCAGAGAAAGTCCTGGACTCCCTCCCACGTTGAAGTTGCCCGGGCAATCCTCTGATGCGCAATGATTGTGTCATCTCCTAGCACTCTGCCGATTCCACCTTGGCAGGTCCCATGTTTTCCTTCCTGCTTCCTTTGGGGAAGTGTACCAGATGCGTTCATGGATTGTAAAAGCCTCACGGTTCTTTTTCTGGTGCGTATTGATAACGTATCGTCAGAATTGCTACTTATTTTATGATCCCTGTCTGCAGTGTACCATGAAATCTATATTTCCTAACACTGCTAATGTGATCTGCACCCGTGATGTGAAACAGTGAGGCCCGGGGCCCAAGGGGAACGTGGGCACTTACCCGATCCACCACAGGGCCGGCCCTGAATTGTTCTTTTGGACCAACCTTTTGCCTGAACTTCGGAAGTCGTTGGCCTGTTTGGATTATTCATGAAGGTGATTACTAGTAACATCATGGACGGTAACATTTTCCCTTGGTTCATGGTTTTAGGACTGATCATGTTTTCTCGGTAGTATTCCTCTTTAACTGTTTTGAATGATCTACCTTTCTGTAGCATCAGTAAGCATTTTGAGGTGATTTTCCATCCTTGGATGTTCTCCTTCTGTAATCTCTTCAGCCTCCAAAGCTTTATGCCGTCATTCTGGACCTCTTTTTGGATTTTTGATTTTAGGTGAGTTTATTGCCATAACCCTGCATTAGAACATCCTATATCTTTCGGCTTTGCATCCTCATCTATTTAGACTTCTGTGTAGGTTACATCATCTTCAGCAGCATAAGCCTAATGGCAGACCCTAACTTCACTCTTGTCCCTAATCATCTCTTTCACCCTCCCACACCACCGCGCTTTGTCTCTGGGAATGTCCAATCAAATGTCCCTTGTCACCTGTTGGTTACTGCTTGCTTTTTCTTTTCCTTGTAAATGAGATCCTATGGTATCTGACATTCTCCCTGGGGCTTCTTTCGCTTCCCTGAAAACCCTCACAGCTATACAGGTGATCACAAATGGCTGGATTGCATCTTTTGTTGTGGTTGAGTGGTATGCCATTGTGTGGCTATAGCCCGTCTTCCTTCTGCCTTCGTCCCTTGCTGGGCACCAGGGCGGCTACCTAGTCTTGGATAGCGGGAGTCAGGCTAGGCTGAACCCAGCGGTGCACATGTCTTTATGTTGTAGTGTTTCCGAGTTCTTAGGATAAACAGGCCGCAGAGGAATAGCTGGATCATATGTCACATCTATTCTTAAACTTCTGAGGCAGCACCACACCTCTTGGCGTAGTGGTTGCAGCGGATTACACTCCCACCGGCAGTACAGGAGGCTTCCCTTCTGCCATCTCCCCTCTGACACTTGCTGTTTTCCGTCTGGTTCCTTATAACCATTCTCAGCACAGTGAGCTGCTTTGTCATTCCAGTTTGGATTTGCATGGCCTGAGATTTAATGATGGTGAACAAGTTTTCATGCACCTACTGGCACTCTTTCAATCTTCTTGGGAGAAATCTCTGTTTCCATCTTTTACCCAGGTTTTCATTGGCTTCTTGTTTTTTTCTAGTGGAGACGTGCGAGTTGATTGCATCTTTGGGGTTTCCACCCTTTGTCTGATGTGTGGTTTGCAAACATCCTCTCCCAGTTGTTGTGTTGTCTTCGCATTGAGTGGAAGGTTTCCTTGACTGGGCAGAAGTGTGTGCATTTGATGTGGTCCCGTTTGTTTCATGATCCCTTTGTTGCCATTGCCCAGTCAGACATGCTTCTTCCATATAGGCGTCTCAGACTGATGGCAAAGAGCTCTGCCTAGGTCTTCTCCTACAAGGTTCACGGTTTCAAGTCTGCCATTCAAGGCTTTAATCTATTTCGAGGTGGTGTGTGTGCCAGGTGTAACATCATGGTCTACTCTCGTTGTGTTCCATGTGGCTGTGTAGCCCACCCAGCACCATTTATTGTAGAGACTCTCCTCTCTCCTCTGTCTCTTCTTGGCTCCCTGCTCGAAAAGGGGCTGTCCATGCACGTTTGAGTTGGGCTCTGGGTTCTCGATTCTGTTGCATGGGTCTGTGTGCGTGTTTTTGGGCCCAGACTGTGCCGTTTCATTACCTAGTGCTTCGTCCTATATGTTGAAATCAGAAAGTGTGATACGTCCTGCTTTTCGTTTTCCTGAGGATTCCTTTGCCTATTCAGGGTCTCTTGTTGCTGGCTAGAAACATTAGGATTCTCTCTTCTATCTCTGTGGCAAGTATTGCTGCAACTTTGACTGGGATTGCATGCAACCCAGAGATTCCTTTACTCAGGTATGGGCGTTTCAACTGTGTTAATTCTTGCATTCCTAGATCCTGGAATATCCTTCTTTCTCCTTGTGTCTTCTTGAATTTCTTTCCCCAAACGTTTACTAGTTTTTGAATTAACATAGCTTTCACCTGTTTTGCTAAGGTTCTTCATAGAGATGTTATTCTTCGTACTGGCAAGCTGTATTTTTTTCTTTTTTTTAGCTTGAGTTTTTCTATTCTTTGCAACTTTGAATTGGTTTTGTTTCAGCAGAAGTACAGTGCTATGCCCACATCTGCTGGCAATGCTACAGTATTTGCTGTGGAAGTCTGGCCCTGTCTAACGTCCCTTCCCATCTGCCTCTACAATACCTCCGGCTCCTGCCCTACAATGACTGAAGCAGTGGGGAGGGGGCTCAGCCACATGCTTCCAACCGGCTCACCAGGTGACCCCGACCCAGAAGGTGCGGACCTCACAGCTACAGCACCGGCCGGCTCCTTTCATGTTCCGTTGGCCACCGGCAGTTGAGTGCAATGGGACTTGAATGTGCTGCTTGAGCCCAACTGTGGCTCTGTATAGATGAGCCCAGGTGGTTTATCAGGTCCACTGTGATGTCAGAGGATTTGTCATAATTGTGTCTCTGCTGTCCCAGCAAGCTCCATGGACACAGGGTTTCAGAGCCGGCTTGGAGCAGTCTCATGACTCATGCTTGCCAGTTGGCCCACGTTTGACATTCACTGCCGTTTTTTGGCTTGTGAATTTCTCTAACTTTCAAACGTTCAAGCACAGTCTGTCTAAAGACGCACATCTTTCATTGTGGATTATTCAGGTGTGATTTCTGTTCGTCTTCCATCTTCTGGGACCCTTTTTTCTTTTCCATAGTATAATCGTCATGGTCTTTCTCAGCTATCTCCCTTAGACATGCTTATCAGTGGGTTCTCCTTCATTCCAAGTCTTTAATTTTGCATTTCTGTAGTCACCTTATGTTCTCTAGGGCGAGGTGTGAGTCCTTTCGTGATTCTTGGTTGTTGTCTTTGTATTTGCACTGGTCACTCGTAGGAATCTTTGCTATTCTAGCCTTGGTCAAACTAAGCCCAGAAGCAAGTGGTCATCTGGGTTTTTCTGACATCCTGAGATCAGAAACTCCAAATTTCAGGGGGGGTCTTGCCAACACCCTTCATGAACATAATGTTTCCCAGACAAATTAGACAAATATGATGAATTCCTCTCTCCAGAAAAGATATTTTTCTCTCATTTTCTGGATTTGGGAAGTTTCAAACTTGACCCCTGATCCTTGAACGTTCCCCTAGATTCCGTCTAGATACGGGCTTACTTTATTTCTATAGGGAGTGAACTTTGTTTGCCTTACATCCTCAGCCCTGGCTTCTTTATTTTTCTTGAAACAGAATTGTAATGTTCTAATTTTCAGCCAACGTCCTTACATATGGTGTCAAAACACATAATCAATAATCCTTCTACAGCAAGAGGTGAAGGGAGAGAATGTCATTGGAGCCAAACTGAGGATTCCAGCCTGGGAGGACAGCCTTCACAAAAAACAAAGCCCTCTGGAAAATGCTGATTTTTAGCACCCTTGTGGAGCACTTCCAAACAAACAGACATACCCTAAGCATGACAGGGCTCCATTCCTTCAAGGCTTCCAAGACATCTCTTGGGACACCTTAGCATGTACCCAGTGGGCCCCCATGACGCCAGAGCTATGGAAAGTGAGACTGATCTTTGAAGCAGGCTAGGGGCCTAGGAAAGGAGGCATCAATTCTTCTCTTCAATGTGCTCAAGACATCATTCTTCACTTTGGATTATGCTTAAGGCAGAAGGACACTGTAGGTCTCAAAAGGCCCAGTCTGGCCTCTTGTTTCCAATCATGTTGCAAGCTTGAATCAGCATTGCCTCCCCATAGACTTGAATAGATGACAATGTTTTACTCTCAGAGCTTGTCCCTTTATTCTCGCTTCTTGCCAAGGATTCCTTTCTTATCCCTTGAATCAGAGTCTGTTTTCTCTGTTCCAGTTTCTGTGCCCGCTTTCTGTTTTTCAAAGCTGTTTCAGGGTATCTCTCTCTTTAATGGCCTAGCCTAGGCCAATCCTCAGACTGTAACCATGCGGCCGTCTTGGGGGACATGTGTACCATGATGTCATAAACAACGTCAAAATTCTAAGTTGTCCTGACAACCTGCATGCACACAGAGTTTCAGAGCCATCTCAGACCAGTCTAACTCCTCACCCTTTCCAGAAAGGATAGTTTTCCTTTTTCTGAATTTCTTGTCGGTTTCTCACTTTCTCCTTGAACTTTGAATGGCCTGCTACATTCTCTCTAGACACTGGCTTCTTTCCTGTAAGATTATCCTGGGTAGTATGTCTTATATCTTGTGTAGATTGCCAAGTGGGAGGACCTTCCCCAGAGAAACTCCTGGACTTCCTCCCAAGTTGAAGTTGCCCAGGCAATCCTCTGATGCGCAATGATCATGTCATCTCCTAGCACTCTGGCAATTCCTCCTTAGCAGGTCACATGTTTTCCTCCCTTCTTCCTTTGGGGAAGTGTACCAGATGCGTTCATAGATTGTAATATTCTCATGGTTCTTTTTCTGGTGTGTATTGATAACATATCCTCACAATTGTTACTTATATATGATCCCTGTCTGCACCGTACCATGAAATCTATATTTCCTAAAACTGCTCATGTGATCGGCACCCGTGATGTGAAGGAGTGAGGCCCAGGCCACACAAGCGGAACATGGGCACTTACACACTCCACCACAGGGCCGGCCATGAATTGTCCTGTTGGACCAACCTTTTGCCTTAACGGGGGAAGACGTTGGCCTGTTTGGATTAGTCATGAAGGTGATTAGTTGTAACATCCTGGACGGTAACTTTTTCCCTTGGTTCATGGGATTAGGACTGATCATCTTCTCGTGGTAGTATTCCTCTTCATCTATTTGGAACGGTCTACCCTTCAGTAGCATCAGTAAGCATTTGGAGGTGATTTTCCATGCTTGGAAGTTCACCTTCTCCTATCTCTTTCAGTCCCCAGGGCTTTATGCCGTCATTCTGGAAACGTTTTTGGATTTGTGATTTTAGGTGAATTTATTGCCGTAAAACTGCATTAGAACATCCTAAATCTTTCAGATTTACATCCTCATCGATTTAGACTTCTGTGTAGGTTAAATCATCTTCACCATCGTAAGCCGAATCGCAGGCCCTCACCACATACTTGTGCCTAATCATATCTTTCACCCTTCTCCACCGCACTGCGTTGCCTCTGGGAAGGCACAAATATCCCCTGCCACATATTGATTATTGCTTTCGTTTTCTTCTACTTGTAAGTGAGATGTTACGGTATTTGACATTGTTCCTGGAGCTTGTTTCACTTCCCCTAAAACCCTCACAGCCATTCTGGTGGTCAAAAATGGCTGGTTTGCATCCTTTGCTCCGGTTGAGTGGTATGCCATTGTGTGGCTAGAGCCCATCTTCCTTCTGCATTCGTCCCTTGCTGGGCACCAGTGCGTCTTACAAGTCTTGGATAGTGGGAGTAAGGCTGTGGTGAAATCAGCCATGCACATGTCTTTATGTGGTAGTGTTTCCAAATTCTTTGGATAAACACGCCTCAGAGGAATAGCTGGATCATATGGGACATGGATTCTTAAATTTCAGAGGCAGTTACACATCACTTGACATACTGGCTGCACTGTTTTACACTCCCAGCAGGAGTGCAGGAGGCTTCCGTACTCTCCACCTCCTCTCTGACACTTGTTTCCTGTCTGCTTCCTTATAGCCATTCTGACCACAGTGAGCTGCTATGTCCTTGCAGTTTGGATTTGCATTTTCCTGAGACTTAATGATGGTGAACAAGTTTTCATGCACCTGTTACACCTCTTTCCATCTTCTTGGGAGAAATTTCTGTTTCCATCTTTTGACCAGGTTTTCATAGGCTTGTTGTTTTTTTTCTTGTGGAGACGTGCGAGTTCATTGTATCTTTGGTCTTTTAACCCCTTGTCCAATTTGTGGTTTGCAAACTTCCTCTCCCAGGTGTTGTGCTGTCTTTGCATTGAGTTGATGGTTTCCTTGAGTGGGCAGAAGCGTGTGCATTTGATGTGGTCCCGTTTGTTTCTTGTTTCCGTTGTTGCCCTTTCCCAGTCAGACATGCTTCTTCCAAATAGGTGGCTCAGACAGATGGAATAGAGCATTCTGCCTAGGTCTTCTGCTACAAGTTTCACAGTTTCAAGTCTACCATTAAGGGCTTCAATCCATTTCACATGGTGTGTGTGCCAGGTGTAACATCATCGTCTTCTCTCGTTGTGTTCCGTGTGGATGTGCAGGCTTCCCAGCACCATTTATTGTACAGACTCTCCCTTCTCAACTGTCTTCTCTTGGCTCCCTGGTAGAAAATGGGCTGTCCATGTACGTTTGAGTTGGGCTCTGGGTTCTCGCTCCTGTTGCATGGGTATGTGTGCCTGTTTTTGGGCCCAGGTTATGCCGTTTTGGTACCTAGAGTTTCGCCCTCTATATTGAAATCAGAAAGTGTGCCACGTCCTGCTTTTTTCGTTTCCTGAGGATTCCTTTGCCTATTCAGGGTCTGTTGTTGCTGCCTAGAAATGTTAAGATTCTCTCTTTTATCTCTGTGGCAAATATTGCTGCAACTTTGACTGGGATTGCATGGAATCCAGAGATTCCTTTCTCTGGTATGGACGTTTCAAATGTGCTAATTCTTCCATTCCTAGATCCTGGAATCTCCTTCTTTCTCCTTGTGTCCTTTTGAACATCTTTCACCAAACGACGGCTAGTTTTCGATTGACATAGCTTCACCTGTTTTGCTAAGGTTCTTCATAGAGATCTTGTTTGCCTAACTGTCAAGCTGTTGTTTCTTCTTCCAGTTTCAGGTTTTCTATACTTTGCAAATTTTGACTGATTTTGCTTTGGCAGAAGTGCATCACTAAGCTCACATCTGCTGGCAATGTTCCTGTATTTGCTGTTTAAGTCTGGCACTGTCTAACATGCCCTCCCATCTCCCTCTACATTACCTCTGACGTCTCCCCAGAATAACTGAAGCAGTGGTGAGCAGGCTCACACCCAGGATTCCACCCGGCCCAAACCCGGCCACTGACCCAAAAGGTGCGGACCTCACTGCTGCACCACCGGCTGGCCCCTTTCATGTTCCAGTGGCAACCTGCAGTTGAGTGCAGTGGGACTTGAATATGGTACTTGAGCCCATCTATGGCACTGTGTAGATGAGGCCAGGTGTTTTTTGTTTCCACTGTGATGTCAGAGGATTTGTCATAATTGTGTCTCTGCTATCCCAACAATATTCATGGACACAGGGTTCCAGAGCCTGCTTGGAGCAGTCTTATAACTCGCCCTTCCCAGTTAGCAAAGGTTTGACCTTCGCTGCTTTTTGGCTTGTGAATTACTGTGACTTTCAAACGTTCAAGCAGAGTCTGTCTAAAGACTGACATCATCTTTCATTGTGGATTATCCAGGTGTGATTTCTGTTCATCTTCCATTTTCTGGGACCTTTTTTTCTTTTCTATAATATACTCGTCATAGTCTTTCTCAGCTATGTCCCTTAGACATGCTTATCAGTTCGTTCTCCTTCATTCCAAGTGATTAATTTTATACTTCTTTAATCACCATATGTTCTCTAGTCCGAGGTGTGAGTGCTTTCGTGACTCTTGGTTGTTGTCTTTGAATTTACACTGGTCATTGTAGGAATCTTTGCTATCCTAGCCTAGGTCAAACTAAGCACTGAGAACACGTGGTCATCTGTTTTGGTTTGACATCCTGAGATCAGAAACTCCAAATTCGAGGAGGTCCTGGCAACCCCTTTCACGGACATAGTGTCCTTCTGCCTTAAGCATAATGCAAAGTCAAGAATTATCTGTTCCGAACATTGCTGAAAAGAATCGATGCCTCCTTTCCTAGGCCCCTAGCATTCTTTGAAGATCAGTCTCACTTTCAATAGCTCTGGCGTCACGGGTACCCACTGGGTACATGCTTATGTGTCTCAAGAGATGTTTTGGAATCCTTGAAGGAATGCATCCCTGTCACTGTGGGTATGTCTCCTTGTCTGGAAGCGCTCTACAAGTGTGTTGAAAAGCACCCTTTTCCAGAGGGCTTCATTCCTTTGTGAAGGCTGACCTCCCAGGCTAGAGTGCTCTCTTTGCTTCCAATGAAATTGTCTCCCCTTAACTCTTTCTGTACAAGGATTATTGATTATGTGTTTTGATACCCTCTGTGAGGAAGTTGGCTCAAAATTAGAACATTACAAGTCTGTATCAAGAAAAATAAACATTCCAGCGCTGAGGATGTAAGGCAAAGAAATGGCACACTCTAGAGAATTAAAGTAAGCCCCTATCAAGACACATTCTAAGGGAAAGTCAAAGGATCAGGGATCAAGTTCGAAACTTCCAAAATCCAGAAATGAGAAGAAAAAATTTCTTTCCTAGGAGGAATTCATCAGATTTCTCTAATTTGTCTCGGAAACAGTATGTCCCTGAATGGGGTTGCCAGGACCAGCTCGAATTTGGAGTTTCTGATCTCAGGATGTCAACCAACCCAGATGACCACGTGGTCTCAGTGCTTAGTGTGACCTAGGCTAGTTTAGCAAAGAGTCCTGGCAGTGACTGGTGCAAATTCAAAGACAACAGCCAAGAATCATGAAAGCACTCAGACCTCGTCCTAGAGAACATACGGTGATTAAAGATATACAAAATTAACCACTTGGACTGAAGGAGAATGGACTAATAAGCATATCTAAGGGAGATAGTTGAGAAGGACCATGACGATTATACTGTCGAAAAGAAAAAAAGGTGACAGAAAATGGAAGGCGAACAGAAGTCACACCTGAATAATTCACAATGAAGGATGTAAGGCTTTACACAGACTCTGCTTGAACGTTGTAAAGTCAGAGAAATTCATAAGCCAAAAAGCGACAGCGAAGGTCAAACCTGGGCTAATTGGGAAGGGAGAGATATGACACTGCTCCAAGCGGGCTCTGAAACCCTGTGTCCATGAAGATTGCCGGGACAGCAGAGACACAATGACGACAAATCCTCTGACATCACAGTGGGCAAGAATAACTTCATGGCCTCATCTATACAGTGCCAAAGTTGTGCTCAAGTAGCACATTCAAGTTCCACTGCCCTCAACTGCAGGTTTCCAATAAACATGAAAGGGGCCGGCCGGTGGTGCAGTGGCGAGGTCAGCACCTTCTGGTTTGGTGGCCCAGGGTGGGCCGTGTGGAATGAAGTGGGTGATCGTCCTCACCACTTCTTCAGTCATTCTGGGCAAGGCGTCCGAGGTAGTGTAGAGGCAGATGGGAAGGGACGTTAGACAGGGCCAGACTTCCACAGCAAATACAGGAGCATTGCCAGCAGATGTGAGCTCAGCGATGCACTTCTGCCAAAACAAAACCAATTCAAAGTTGCAAAGAATAGAAACACTGAAGCTGAAAAGAAAAAAAAACTGCATGCCAGTGAGAAGAATAAGATCTCTATGAAGAACCTTAGCAAAACAGTTGAAAGCCATGTCAATCGAAAACTAACAAAAGTTGGGGGAAAGAAATTCAAGAAGACACAAGGAGAAAGAAGAAGATTCCAGGATCTAGGAATGGAAGCATTAACACACTTGAAACGTCCATACCAGAGAAAGGAATCTCTGGATTCCATGCAATCCCAGTCAAAGTTGCAGCAGTATTTGCCACAGAGAAGAAGAGAGAATCCTAAAGTTTCTAGCCAGCAACAAGAGACCCTGACTAGGCAAAGGAATCCTCAGGAAAATGAACAAAGCAGCACGTGTCACAATTTCTGATTTCAACATAGAGGACGAAGCGCTAGGTACCGAAACGGCACAGTCTGGGCCCAAAAACAGGCATGAAGACCCATGCAAAACAATTGAGAGCCCAGAGCCCAACTCAAACTTACATGGACAGCCCATTTTGGACCAGGGAGCCAAGTGGAGACAGCGGAGAAAGGAGAGTCTCTACAATAAACGGTGCTGGGAAGCCTGCACAGCCACATGGAACACAACGAGAGTACACCATGCTGTTACACCTGGCACACACACCACCTGAAACGGATTAAAGCCTTGAATGGCAGACTTGAAACCGTGAACCTTGTAGGAGAAGACCTAGGCAGAGTGCTCTTTGCCATCTGTCTGAGCCGCCTATTTGGAAGAAGCATGTCTGACTGGGAAAGGGCAACAAAGGAAACAAGAAACAAACGGGACCACATCAAATGCACACACTTCTGCCAGTCAAGGAAACCATCAACTGAATACTAAGACACCACAACGACTGGGAGAGGATGTTTGCAAACCACACATCGGACAAGGGGTGAAAAGCCCAAAGATACAATCAACTCGCACGTCTCCACAAGAAAAAAAACAAGCCAATGAAAACCTGGTCAAAAGATGGAAGCAGAGATTTCTCCGAAGAAGATAGAAAGAGGGCCAGTAGGTGCATGAAAACTTGTTCACCATCATTAAGTCTCAGGAAAATGCAAATCCAAACTGCAAGGACATGGCAGCTCACTGTGGTCAGAATGGCTAGAAGGAAGCAGACAGGAAATAACAAGTGTCAGAGAGGAGGTGGAGAGAAGGGAAGCCTCCTGCACTGCTGGTGGGAGTGTAACCCGGTGCAGCCACGATGCCAAAGGTGTGGAACTGCCTCAGAAATTTAAGTATCCATGTCCCATATGACCCAACTATTAATCTGCCGCTTGTTTATCCAAAAAAGTCAGAAAGACTACCGCATAAAGACATGTGCATGGCTGTGTTCACCACAGTCTTACTCCTGATATCCAAGACTTGGAAAGCACCCTGGTGTCCAGCAAGGGATGATTGGAGAAGGAAGATGGGCTATAGCCACACAATGGCATACCACTCAGCCGGAACAAATGATGCAAGCCAGCCATTTGTGACCACCAGAATGGCTGTGAGGGTTTTAGGGGAAGTGTAACAAGCCCCAGTGAGAAATTCAAATACCATAGAATCTCACTTACAAGGAGAAGAAAAAGAAAGCACTAACCAACAGGTGGCACTGAACATTTGTATGCGGGCTCCCAGAGGCAAAGAGTGGCGGTGACGGAGGGTGAAAGAGAAGATTAGGCACAAGTGTGTGGTGAGGGCCTGTGATTAGTCTTACACTGGTGAAGATGATGTAAGCTACACAGAAGTCTAAAGCAATGAGGATGTGAATCTGGAAGTTATAGTACGTTCTAATGCAGGGTCATGGCTATAAATTCACCTCAAATCAAAAATCCAAAAAGGGGTCCAGAATGATGTCATAAAGCTTTGGGGGTGGAAAGAGTTTACAGAAGGTGAACTTCCAAGGATGGAAAATCACCTCAAAATGCTTACAGATGCTACAGATGTGTAGATGAGACCAGGTAGTTTTTCGGGTCCACTGTGATGTCAGAGGATTTGTCATAATTGTGTCTCTGCTGTGCCGGCAAGGGTCATGGACACAGGGTTTCAGAGCCCGCTTGGAACAGTCTCATAACTCGCCCTTTCCAGTTAGCCCAGGTTTGACCTTCGCTGCCATTTTGTGGCTTGTGAATTTCTCTGACATTCAAACGTTCAAGCAGACTCTGTTTAAAGACTGACGTCTTTCATTGTGGATTATTCAGGTATGATTTCTGTTCGCCTTCCATTTTCTGGGACCTTTTTAATTTTCCATAGTATACTCGTAATGGTCTTTCTCAGCTATCTCTCTTAGATATTCTTATCGGTCCAATCTCCTTCAGTCCAAGTGATTAATTTTGTATTTCTCTAATAACCGTATGTTCTCTAGGCCGAGCTGTGAGTGCTTTCGTGCCTCGTGGTTGTTGTCTATGAATTTGCACTGGTCACTTGTAGGAATCTTTGCTATCCTGCGAAGGTCAAACTAAGCACTGAGAACCCGTGGTCATCTGGGTTGGTTTGACATCCTGAGATCAGAAACTCCAAATTCTAGTTGGTCCTGGCAACCCCCTTCAGGGACACAATGTTCCCGAGACAAATTAGACAAATCTGATGAATTCCTCTCTCCAGGAAAGATAGCTTTCTGTCTCTTTTCTGGATTTGGGAAGTGTCAAACTTGACCCCTGATCCTAGAACATTCCCCTAGATTTTCTCTAGATACAGGCCTACTTTATTTCTATAGGCTGTGCCATTTGTTTGCCTTACATCCTCAGCCCTGGCCTGTTTATTTTACTTGAAACAGGATTGTAATATTCTACTTTTCAGCCAACTCCCTTACATATGGTGTCAAAACACACACTCTATAATTCTTCCACGGCACGAAGTAGGGTGAGAGAATTTCATTGGTGCAAAACTGACCACTCTAGCCTGGGAGGGCAACCTTCACAAAGGAATGAAGCTCTCTGGAAAAGGGTGATTTTCAGCACACTTGTAGAGCCCTTCCACTCAAAGAGACATACCCCAAGCGTGACAGGGCTCCATTCCTTCAAGGCTTCCAAGACATCTCTTGGGACACATTAGCATGTACACAGTGGGCCCCCATGTCACCTGAGCTATGGAAAGTGAGACTGATCTTCAAAGCATGCCAGGGGCCTAGGAAAGGAGGCATCAATTCTTCTCTTCAATGTCCTCAAGCCGTCATTGTTGACTTTGCATTATGCTTAAGGCAGAAGCACACTGTAGTTCTGATGAGCCCCAAGTCCGGCCTCTTGTTTCCAATCAAGTTGCAAGCTTGAGTCAGCATGGCCTCCCCATAGACTTGAATAGATGACAATGTTCTCCTCTCGGTGCTTGTCCCTCTATTCTCGCTTCTGGCCAAGGATTCCTCTCTTATCCCTTGATTCAGACTCTGTTTTATCTCTTCCAGTTTCTGAGCCCACTTTCTGTTTTTCAAAGCTGTTTCTGGGTATCTGTCCCTTTAATAGCCTAGCCTAGGCCAATGCTCAGACTGTAACCATGCGGCCATATTGGGGGACAGGGTCACCGTGATGTCATAAACAACCTCAAAATTCGAAGTTGTCCTGACAACTTCCATGCACACAGATCTTCAGAGCCATCTCAGACCAGTCTGACTCGTCACCCTTTCCAGGTAGGATAGTTGTCCTTTTTCTGGATTTCTTGTCAGTTTCTGACATTCTCCTCGAACTTCGAAAAGGCTGCTGCATTCTCTCTAGACACTGTTTTCTTTCCTGTAAGATTATCCTGGATTGTATCTCTTATATCTTTTGTAGATGGCCAAGTGTGTGGACCTTCCCCAGAGAAAGTCCTGGACTCCCTCCCCAGTTGAAGTTGCCCAGGCTATCTGATGCACAATGATCGTGTCATCTCCTAGCACTCTGCCAATTCCACCTTGGCAGGTCACATGTTTTCCTTCCCACTTCCTTTGGGGAATTGTACCAGATGCCTTCATCGATTGTAATATTCTCAGCGTTCTTTTTCTGGTGCATATTATTAACGTATCCTCACAATTGCTACTTATTTATCATCCCTGTCCGCACCGTACTATGAAATCTATATTTCCTAACACTGCTAATGTGATCTACACCCGTGATGTGTAACAGTGAGACTCGGGCCGCCCAAGCGGAACGTGGGCACCTACCCTCTCCACCAATGACCGGCCCTTAATTGTACTTTTGGATCAACCTTTTGCCTGAGCTTGGGAACACGTGGGCCTGTTTGTATTATTGTTGGAGGTGATTAGTAGTAACATCATGGACGGTAACATTTTCCCTTGGTTCATGGGTTTAGCATGGATGATGCTTTCAGGGTAGTATTCATCTTCATCTATTTTGAAAGGTCTACCTTTCTGTAGCATCATTAAGCATTTTGGGGTGATTTTCCATCCTTGGAAGTTCACCTTCTCTAATCTCTTTCAACCCCCAAAGCTTTATGCCGTCATTCTGGACCCCTTTTTGGATTTTTAATTTTAGGTGAATTTATTTCCATACCCTGCATTAGAACATCCTATATCTTTCAGATTTGCATCCTCATGGATCTGTGTAGGTTACATCACCTTCACCTGCATAAGCCGAATCACAGGCCCTCATCACACACTTGTGCCTCATCATCTCTTTCACCCTTCCCCACCCCTGCACTTTGCCTCTGGGATCGCCAAATCAAATGTCCCTTGCCACCTGTTGGTTAGCGCTTGCGTTTTCTTCTTCTTGTAAGTGAGATCCTATGGTATCTGACATTCTCCCTGGGGCTTCTTTCACTTCCCCTAAAACCCTCACAGCTATATAGGTGGTCACAAATGGCTGGATTGCATCCTTTGTTCCGGCTGAGTGGTATGCCATGGTGTGGTTATAGCCCATATTCCTTCTGCATTCATCCCTTGCTGTGCACCAGGGCGGCTACCAAGTCTTGGATAGCGAGATTAAGGCTGTGGTGAACTCAGCTGTGCACATGTCTTTATGCTGTAGTGTTTCCCAGTTCTTTGGATAAACGTGCTGCAGAGGAATAGCTGGATCGTATGGAACATGGATTCTTAAACTTCTGATGCAGCTACACACGTCTTGGCTTAGTGGATGCACCGGTTTACACTCCCACCAGCAGTACAGGAGGCTTCCCTTCTCTCCACCTCCCCTCTAACAGTTGTGGTTTCCTGTCTGCTTCCTTATAGCCATTCTGACCACAGTGAGATGCTGTGTCCTTGCAGTTTGCATTTGCCATGGCCTGAGACTTAATGATGCTGAACAAGTTTTCATGCACTTGGCCCTCTTTAGTTCCTCTTGGGAGAAATCTCTGTTACCATCTTTTGCCCAGGCTTTCATTGGGTTCTTGTTGTTTTTCTTGTGGAGACGTGTGAGTTGATTGTATCTTTTGGCTTTTCATCCCGTGTCCGATTTGTGGTTTGCAAACATCCTCTCCCAGTCGTTGTGCTATCTTTGCATTCAGTCGATGGTTTCCTTCACTGGGCAGAAGCGTCCGCATTTGATGTGGTCCCGTTTGTTTCTTGTTTCCTTTGTTGCCCTTTCCCAGTCAGACATGCTTCTTCCAAATAGGTTTCTCACTCAGATGGCAAAGAGCAGTGTGCCTAGGTCTTCTCCTACAAGGTTCATAGTTTGAAGTCTGCCATTCAAGGCTATAATCCATTTTGAGGTGGTGTGTGTGCCAGGTGTAACATCATGGTGTACTCTCGTTGTGTTCCATGTGGCTGTGCAGGCTTCCCAGCACCATTTATTGTAGAGACTCTCCTTTCTCCGCTGTCTCCTCTTGGCTCCCTGGCCGAAAATGGGCTGTCCATGTACGTTTGAGTTGGGCTCTGGGCTCTCGATTCTGTTGCATGGGTCTTGTGCATGTTTTTGGGCCAAGATTGTGCCATTTCGGTAACTAGCGCTTCATCCTCTATGTTGAAATCAGAAAGTGTAACACGTCCTGCTTTGTTCATTTTCCTGAGGATTCCTTTGCCTAGTCAGGGTCTCTTTTTGCTGCCTAGAAATTTTAGGATTCTCTCTTCGATCTCTGTGGCAAGTATGGCTGCAACTTTGACTGGGATTGCATGGAATCCAGAGATTCCTTTTTCCGGTATGGACGTTTCAAGTGTGTTAATTCTTCCATTCCTAGATCCTGGAATATCCTTCTTTCTCCTTGTGTCTTCTTGAATTTCTTTACTGAAACGTTTGCTAGTTTTCGATTGACATAGCTAACACCTGTTTTGCTACGATTCTTCATAGAGATCTTATTCTTCTAACTGGCAAGCTGGTTTTTTCTTTTTCAGAGTCAGTTTTTCTATTCTGTGCAAGTTTTAATTGGTTTTATTTTGGCAGAAGTGCATCGCTGTGCTCACATCTTCTGGCAATGCTCCTGTATTTGCTGTGGAAGTCTGGCCCTGTCTAACGTCCCTTCCCATCTGCCTTGACACTACCTCGAACGCCTGCCCCCCAGTGACTGAAGCAGTGGTGAGCAGGCTCACGCCCAGGATTCCACCCGGCCCACCCCAGGCAACCGTCGCAGTAGGTGTGGGCCTCACTTCTCCACCTCTGGCCATCCGCTTTCCTGTTCCATTGGCCACCTGCAGTTGACTGCAATGGGACTTGTATATGCTACTTGAGCCCAACTCTGGCACTGTGTAGATGAGGCCAGTTTGTTTTTCGCGTACATTGTGATGTCAGAGGATTTGTCATAATTGTGTGTCTTCTGTCCCACCAAGCTTCATGGACACAGGGTTTCAGAGCCCGCTTATAGCAGTCTCATAACTCACCCTTCCCAGTTAGCCCAGGTTTGACCTTCGCTGCCATTTTTTGGCTAGTAAATTTCTCTGACTTTCAAAGGTTCAAGCAGAGTCTGTCTAAAGAGTGACATCATTCATTGTGGATTACTCAGGTGTGATTTCTGTTTGCCTTCCATTGTATGGGAGCATTTTTTCTTTTCTATAGTATACTTGTCATGGTCATTCTCAGCTATCTCCCTTAGACGTGCTTATCAGTCCATTCTCCTTCAGTCTAAGTGATTAGTTTTGTATTTCCTTAATCACTGTATGTTCTCTAGGCCGAGGTATGACTGCTTTCATGATTCTTGGTGGTTCCCTTTGAATTTTCACCAGTCACTAGTAGCCATCTTTGCTACCCTAGCATAGGTCAAACTAAGCACTGAGAACACATGTTCATCTGGGTTGGTTTGACATCCTAATCAGAAACTCCAAATTCGTGGGGGTCCTGGCAACACCCTTCACGGACACAATGTTTCCAAGACAAATTAGACAAATCTGATGAATTCATCTCTCCAAGAAAGATATTTTTCTGTCTTTTTCCGGATTTGGAAAGTTTCGAACTTGACACCTGATCCTTGAATGTTCTCCTAGATTTCCTCTAGATACGGGCTTACTTTATTTCTATAGGCTGTGCCATTTGTTTGCCTTACATCCTCAGCCCTGGCTTCTTTATTTTTCTTGAAACAGAATTGTAATGTCCAAATTTTCAGCCAACTTCCTTACATATGGTGTCCAAACGCATAATCAATAATCCTTCTACAGCAAAAAGTAGGGGGAGAGAATTTGATTGGAGCCACACTGAGCACACTAGCCTGGGAGGGCAGCCTTCATGAAGGAACGAAGCCCTCTGGAAAAGGGTGCTTCTCAGCACACTTGTAGAGCCCTTCCAAACAAAGAGACATAGCCCAAGCATGACAGGGGTCCATTCCTTCAATGCTTCCAAGACATCTCTTGGGACACATTAGCATGTACCCAGTGGTCCGCCGTGATGCCTGAGCTATGGAAAGTGAGACAGATCTTCAAAGAATGCTACAGGCCTGGGAAAGGAGGCATCGATTCTTCTCTTCAATGTCCTCAAGACACTCAGTCATTGTGGGGCCGGCGTCCAAGGTAGTGCAGAGGCAGACGGGAAGGGACGTTAGACAGGGCGAGACATCTTGCCAGTGAGAAGAATTAGATCTCTACGAAGAACCTTAGCAAAACAGGTGAGAGCCATCTCAATCGAAAACTAGCAAACGTTTTGGGAAAGAAATTCAAGAAGACACAAGGAAAAAGAAGGATATTCCGGGATCTAGGAATGGAAGAATTAACACATTTGAAAGGTCCATACCGCAGAAAAGAGTCTCTGGATTCCATGCAATCCCAGTCAAAGTTGCAGCAATCTTTCCCAAAGAGATAGAAGAGAGAATCCTAAAGTTTCTAGGCAGCACCAAGAGACCCTGAATAGGCAAAGGAATCCTCAGGAAAATGAACAAAGCATGACGTGCTACACTTTCTGATTTCAACATAGAGGACGAAGCGCTAGGTACCAAAAGCGCACAGTTTGCACCCAAAAACAGGCACAGAGACCCATGCAACAGAATCGAGTGCCCAGAGCCCAACTCAAACGTACGTGGACAGCACCTTTCCAACGAGGGAGGCAATAGGAGACAGTGGAGAAAGGAGAGTCTCTACAATAAATGGTGCTGGGAAGCCTGCACAGCCACATGGAACACAACGAGTGTACACCATGATGTTACACCCGGCACACACACCACCTGAAATGGATCAAAGCCTTGAATGGCAGACTTGAAACCGTGAACCTTGTAGGAGAAGACCTACGCAGAGTGCTCTTTGCCATCTGTCTGAGCCGCCTATTTGGAAGAAGCATGTCTGACTGGGAAAGGGCAACAAAGGAAACAAGAAACAAACGGGACCACATCAAATGCGGACGCTTCTGCCCAGTCAAGGAAACCATCGACTCAATGCCAAGACAGCACAACAACTGGGAGAGGATGTTTGCAAACCACACATCGGACAAGGGGTGAAAAGCCCAAAGATACAATCAACTCGCACACCTCCACGAGAAAAACAACAAGAAGCCAATGAAAACCTGGGCAAAAGATGGAAACAGAGATTTCTCCCAAGAAGATTGAAAGAGGGCCAAAAGATGCATGAAAACTTGTTCCCATCATTAAGTCTCAGGCCAATGCAAATGCAAACAGCAAGGACACAGCAGCTCACTGTGGTCAGAATGGCTATAAGGAAGCAGACAGGAAACAAGTGTCAGAGAGGAGGTGGAGAGAAGGGAAATCTCCTGCACTGCAAGTGGGAGTGGAAACCGGTGCAGCCAATATGGCAAGCGGTGTGGAACTGCCTCAGAAATTTAACAATCCATGTCCCATATGATCCAGCTGTTCCTCTGAGGCGTGTTTGTCCAAAGAGCTCAGAAGCACTACCTTATAATAAGACGTGCACCGCTGATTTCACAACAGCCTTACTCCCGCTATCCAAGACTTGAAATCCGCCCTGGTGCCCAGCAAGGGAAGAATACATAAGGAAGATGGGCTATACACACACAATGGCATACCACTCAGCTGGAACAAAGTTTGCATTCCAGCCATTTGTGACACCCAGAATGGCTGTGAGGGTTTTAGGGGAAGTGAAACAAGCCCCAGGGAGAACGTCAAATACCATAGGATCTCTCTTACAAGGAGAAGAAAAAGCAAGCACTAACCAACAGGTGGCACAGGACATTTTATTGGGAGTTCCCAGATGCAAAGCGGGGAGGTGGGTGAGGGTAAAAGAGATGATGAGGCACCAGTGTGCGGTGAGGGGTTGTGATTCAGCTTTAGCTGGTGAAGATGATGTAACCTACACAGAAGTCTAAACCAATGAGGATGCAAATCTGAAAGATATAGGATGTTCTAATGCAGGGTTCTGGCAATAAATTCACCTAAAATCAAAAATCCAAAACGTGGTCCAGAATGACGGCATAATGCTTTTGGGGCTGAAAGCATTTAGAGAAGGTGAATTTCCAAGGATGGAAAATCACCTCAAAATTCTTACTGTTTCTACAGAAAGGTAGACCATTCCAAATAGATGAAGAGGAATACTACCCACAGAACATGATGCGTGCTAAACCCATGAACCAAGGGAAAATGTTACCGTCCATGATGTTAATAGAAATCTCCTTCATGAATAATCCCAACAAGCCCACGTCTTCCCAAGTTCAGACAAAAGGTTGGTCCAAAATAAGAATTCAGGGCCGGCTTTGTGGTGGAGTGAGTAAGTGCCCACCTTCCACTTGGGCAGCCGGGGCCTCACTGTTTCACATTACGGGTGCAGATCACTTTAGCAGTGTTAGGAAATAGAGATTTCATGGTACGGTGCGGACAGAGATCATAAATAAGTAGCAATTCTGACGATACATTATCAATTCGCACCAGAAAATCTCCATGAGAATATTACAATCAATGAACGCATCTGGTACACTTCCCCAAAGTAAGAAGGAAGGAAGACATGTGACCTGCCAAGGTGGAATTGGCAGAGTGCTAGGAAATGATATGATCATTGCGCATGAGAGGATTGCCCGGGCAACTTCAACTTGGGAGGGAGTCCAGGACTTTCTCTGGGGATGGTCCACCCACTTGGCCATCTACACAAGATATAAGAGATACAAGCAAGGATAATCTTATACTGGAAAGAAACCAGTGTCTAGGAAAGGAGGCATCATATTCTTCTCTTCAATGTCCTCAAGACATCATTCTTGACTTTGGATTATGCTTAAGGAAGAAGGACAACATAGTTCTGATAGGGCCCAAGTGTGGCATCTTGTTTCCAATCAAGTTTCAAGCTTGAATCAGCATGCTGTCCCCATAGACTTGAATAGATGACAATGTTCTCCTCTCAGTGCTTGTCCCTCTATTCTCACTTCTTGCCAAGGATTCCTTTCTTATCCCTTGAATCAGAGTCGGTGTGATCTCTTCTACTTTCTGTGCCAGCTTTCTGTTTGTCAAAGCTGTTTCTTGTTATCTCTCCCTTTAATAGCCTATCCTAGGCCAATCCTCAGACTGTAACCATGCGGCCCTCTTGGGGGACATGCTCACCATGATGTCATAAAGAACGTCCTAATTCTAAGTTGTCCTGACAACCTCCATGCACAGAGTTTCAGAGCTATCTCAGACCAGTCAGACTCCTAACCCTTTCCAGAAAGGATAGTTTTCCTTTTTCTGGATTTCTTGTCGGTTTCTTTCTCCTCGAACTTTGATAGGCCTAGCACAATCTCCCTAGACACTGGTTTCTTTCCTGTAAGATTATCCTGGGTTGTATCTCTTATATCTTGTGTAGGCGGCCAAGTGGGTGGACATTCACCAGAGAAAGTCTTGGACTGCCTCCCAAGTTGAAGTTGCCCAGGCAATCCTCTGATGCGCAATGATCATGTCATCTTCTAGCACTCTGCCAATTCCACCTTGACAGGTCACAAGTTTTCCTTCCTTCTTCCTTTGGGGAAATGTACCAAATGCGTACATAGATCGTAATAGTCTCGTGGTTCTTATTCTGTTGCATATTCATAAGCTATCCTCACAATGGCTACTAATTTATGATCTCTGTCCACACCGTACCATGAAATCTATATTTCCTAACACTGTTAATGAGATCTGCACCCGTGATGTGAATCAGTGAGGCCCGGACCGCCAAAGCAGGACGTGGGCACTTACCCGGTCTACCACAGGGCCGGCCCTGAATTGGACTTTTGGACCAACCTTTAGCCTGAGCTTGGGAAAACGTGCGCCTGTTTGGATTATTTGTGAAGGTGATTAGTAGTAACATCATGGACAGTAACCTTTTCCTGTTGTTCATGGGTTTAGCATGGATCATGTTCTTTGGGGAGTATTCCTCTTCATCTGTTTGGAATGGTTTACCTTTCTGTAGCATCAATAAGAATTTTAAGGTGATTTTCCATCCTTGGAAGGTCACCTTAGCGATTCTTTTTCAGCCCCCAAAGCTTTATGCCATCATTCTGGACCCCTTTTTGGATCTTTGATTTTTGCTGAATTTATTTCCATAAACCTGCATTAAAACATCCTATATCTTTCAGATAGCTTACATCATCGTCACCAGCGTAAGCCTAATCACAGGCCCTCACCACACTCTTGTGCCTCACCATCTCTTTCCACCACCCCCCCACCGACCTGCTTTGCCTCTGGGAATCCCCAATCAAATGTGCCATGCCACCTGTTCATCATCTGGGTAGGTTTGACATCCTGAGATCAGAAGCTCCAAATTCGAGGTGGACCTTGATACCCCCTTCATGGACACAGTGTCCTTCTGTCTTAAGTATAATCCAAAGTCAAGAATGTTCTCATGAGGACATTGAAGAGAAGAATCGATGCCTCCTTTCCTACACCTCTAGCATTCTTTGAAGATCAGTCTCACTTTCCAAAGATCTGGCGTCATGGGTTCCCACTGGGTACATGTTAATGTGTCTCTTTGTTTGGAAGGGCTTTACAAGTGTGCTGAAATGCACCCTTTTATACAGGGCTTCATTTCTTAATGAAGGCAGTATGTCCATGAAAGTGGTTGACAGGACCCCGCGAATTTGGAGTTTCTGATCTCAGGATCTCAAATCAACCCAGATAACCACGTGTTCTCAGTGCTTAGTTTGACCCAGGCTAGGATAGCAAGCAGTCCTACAAGTGACCGGTGCAAATTCAAAGACAACAACCAAGAGTCACGAAAGCACTCACACCTTGGACTAGAGAAGATACGGTGATTAAAGAAATACAAAATTAATCATTATGAACTGAGGAGAACAGACTGATAAGCATATCGAAGGGAGATAGTTGAGAAAGACCATGACGGGTATAATATGGAAAAGAAAAAATTCCAGAAAATGGAAGGTGAACAAAAATCACACCTGAAAAATCCACAATGAGAGATGTCAGTCTTTACACAGACTCTGCTTGAACGTTTGAAATTCAGAGAAATTCACAAGCCAAAAGACGGCAGCAAAGGTCAAACCTGCGCTAACTGGGAATGGTGAGTTATTAGACTACTCCAAGCAGGCTCTGAAGCCCTGTTTCGATGAAGCCTGCCGGCACACCAGAGACATAATTATGACAAATCCTGTGACATCACGGTGGACCTGAAAAACAACCTGCTCTCATCTACACAGTGCCAGACTTGGGCTCAAGTAGCATATTCAAATCCCATTGTACTCAACAGCAGGTGGCCAAAGGAACATGAAAGGGGCCTGGCAGTGGTGCAATGGTTAGGTCCACACCTTCCGGGTCGGTGGTCCGGGGTGGGCTGTGTGGAATCCTGGGTGTGAGCCTCCTAACCATTGCTTCAGTCATCCTGGATCTGGCGTCCTAGGTAGTGTAGAGGCAGATGGGAAGGGAGGTTAGACAGGGCCAAATTTCCACAGCAAATACAGGAGCATTGCCAGCAGATGTGAGCTCAGTGATGCACTTCTGCCAAAACAAAACCGATTACAAGTTGCAAAGAATACAAAAACTGAAGCTCAATAAAAAGAAAACAAACACGTTGGCAGTAAGAAGAAGATCTCTATGAAGAAGCTTACCAAAACAGGTGAAAGCCATGTCAATTCGAACAGAAGCAAATCTTTGGGGAAAGGAATTCCAGAAGACACAAGGAAAAAGAAGGATATTTCGGGATCTAGGAATGGAAGAATTAACAGGAAGATGGGCTATAGCCAGGCAATGGCACACCAGTTTACCGGAACAAAGGATGCAATCCAGCCATTTGTGACCACCAGAATGACTGTGAGGGTTTTAGGGAAGTGAAACAAGCCCCAGGGAGAAAGTCAAATACCGTAGGATCTCACTGAAGAGGACAAGAAAAAACAAGCGGTCAGGAACAGGTGGCACGGGACATTTGATTGGGGGTTCCCAGAGACAAAGCGGGGAGGTGTGAGGGGGGAAACAGATGATGAGGCACAAGTGTGTGGTGAGGGCCTGCTATTAGGCTTACGCAGGTGAAGATGATGTAAGCTACACGGAAGTCTACATAGATGAGGATGCAAATCAGAAAGATATAGGACGTTCTAATGCAGGGTTACGGCAATAAATTCACCTAAAAGCAAAAAATCCAAAATGGGGTCCAGAATGACGGCATAAAGGTTTGGGGCTGAAAGAGATTAGAGAAGGTGAACTTCCAAGGCTGGAAAATCACCTCAAAATGCGTACTGATGCTACAGAAAGGTAGACCATTCGAAATAGGTGAAGAGGAATACTACCCACAGAACATGATGCATGCTAAACCCATGCACCAACGGAAAAGGTTACTGTCCATGATGTTACTACTAATCACCTTCAGGAATAATCCAAACAGGCCCACGTGTTCCCAAGCTCAGGCAAAAGGTTGGTCCAAAAGTCCAATTGAGGGCCGGCCCTGTGACGGAGCAGGTAAGTGCCCACGTTCCGCTTGGCCAGCCCAGGCCTCACTCTTTCACATCATGGGTGCAGATCACATTAGCAGTGTTAGGAAATATAGATTTCATGGTACAGTGCAGACAGGGATCATAAAATAAGTAGCAATGGTGAGGTCACCTTATCAATACGCACCAGAAAAAGAACCGTGAGGCTTTTACAATCCATGAACGCATCTGGTACACTTCCCCAGAGGAAGAAGGAAGGAAAGCATGGGACCTGCCAAGGTGGAATTGGCAGAGTGCTAGGAGATGACATGATCATTGCGCATCAGAGGATTGCCCGGGCAACTTCAACTTGGGAGGGAGTCCAGGACTTTCTCTGGGGAACGTCCACCCACTTGGCCATCTACATAAACTGTAAGAGGTAAAACCCAGGATAATCTTACAGGACAGAAACCAGTGTCTAGAGAGAATGTAGCAGGCCTTACAAAGTTCGAGGAGAAAGTCAGAAACCGACAAGAAATCGAGAAAAAGTAAAACTATCCTACCAGGAAAGGGTGAGGAGTCAGACTGGCCTGAGATGCCTCTGAAACTCTGTGTGCACGCAGGATGTCAGGACAACTTCGAATTTTGAGGTTGTTTATGACATCACGATGATCATGTCCGCCAAGATGGCCGAACGGTTACAGACTGAGGATTGACCTAGGCTAGGCTATTAAAGGGAGGGATACCCAGAAACAGCTTTGAGAAACAGAAAGCGGACACAGAAACTGGAAGACATAAAACAGACGCTGATTTGAGAGGTAAGAAAGGAATCCTTGGCAAGAAGCGAGAATAGAGGGACAAGCACCGAGAGGAGAACGTTGTCATGTATTCAAGTCTATGGGGAGGCCATGCTGATTCAAGCTTGCAACTTGATTGGAAGCAAGAGGCCAGACTTGGGCCTTATCAGACCTACGTGGTCCTTCTGCCTTAAGCATAAGCCAAAGTCAAGAGTGATGTCTTGAGGACGTTGAAGAGAAGAATCGATGCCTCCTTTCCTAGGCCCCTGGCATTCTTTGCTGATCAGTCTCACTTTCCATAGCTCTGGCGTCACGGGGGCCCACTGGCTTCATGCTAATGTTTCCCAAGAGATGTCTTGGAAGCCTTGAAGGAATGGAGCCCTGTCACGCTTGGGGTACGTCTTTTTGTTTGGAAGTGCTCTACAAGGGTGCTGAAAAGCACCCTTTTCCACAGCGCTTCGCTCCTTCGTGAAGGCTGCCCTCCCAGGCTAGTGTGCTCAGTTTGCCCCCAATGAAATTCTCTCCCCCTACCTCTTGCCATAGAAGGATTATTGATTCTGTGTTTTGACACCACATGTAAGGAAGTGGGCTGAAAATCAGAACATTACAATTCTGTTTCAAGAAAAGTAAACAGGCCAGGGCTGAGGATGTAAGGCAAACAAAGGGCACAGCCTATAGAAATAAAGTAAGCCCGTATCTAAATGGAATCTAGGGGAACGTTCCAGGATCAAGGGTGAAGTTCGAAACTTCCCAAATCCGGAAAGGAGACAGAAAAATATCTTTCCTGGAGAGAGGGATTCATCAGATTTGTCTAATTTGTCTTGGAAACATTGTGTCCGTGAAGGGGGATGCCAGGACCACCTCGAATTTGGAGTTTGTGACCTCAGGATGTCAAACGAACCCAGATGACCACGTGTTCTCAGTGCTTAGTTTGACCTGGGCTAGGACAGCAAAGACTCCTTCAAGTGACTGGTGCAAATTCAAAGACAACCACCAAGAGTCACGAAAGCACTCACACCTCGGCCTGGAGAACATACGGTGATTCAAGAAATGCAAAACTAATCACTTGGAATGAAGGGGAATGGACTGATAAGCATGTCTAAGGGGGATAGGTGAGAAATACCATGACGATTACACTATGGAAAAGAGAATAAGGTCCCAGAAAATGGAAGGTGAACAGAAATCACACCTGGATAATCCACAATGAAAGCTGATGTCAGTCTTTAGACAGACTCTGCTGGAACGTTTGAAAGTCAGAGAAATTCACAAGCCAAAAGACGGCAGCGAAGGTCAAGCCTGGGCTAAGTGGGAAGGGTGAGTTATGAGGCTGCTCCAAGCGGGCCATGGAACCCTGTGTCCATGAAGCTTGCCGGGACAGCAGAGACACGATTGTGACAAATCCTCTGACATCACAGTGGACCCGGAAAACAACCTGGCCTCATCTACACAGTGCCAGAGTTGGGCTCAAGTAGCACATTCAAGTCCCATTGCCCTCAACTGCAGGTTGCCAATGGAACATGAAAGGGGCCGGCAGGTGGTGCAGCGGTGAGGTCCGCACCTTCTGGGTCGGTGGCCCGGGGTGGGCCGGGTGGACCCTCAGGTGAGCCTGCTCACCACTGCTTCAGTCATTCTGGGGCAGGCGTCCGAGGTCGTGTAGAGGCAGATGGGAAGGGACGTTAGACAGGGCCAGACTTCCACAGCAAATACAGCAGCATTGCCAGCAGATGTGAGCTCAGCGATGCACTTCTGCCAAAAGAAAACCGATTCAAAGTTGCAAAGAATAGAAAAACTGAAGCTGAAAAGACAAAATGAAAAACTCCATGCCACTGAGCAGGATGAGATCTCTAGGAAGAAACTTAGCAAAACAGGTGAAGGACATGTCAATGGAAAACTAACAAATGTGTGGGGAAAGAAATTCAAGAAGACACAAGGAGAAAGAAGTAGATTCCAGGATCTAGGAATGGAAGCATCAACACACTTGAAACGTCCATACCAGAGAAAGGAATCTCTGGATTCCATGCAATCCCTGTCAGAGTTGCAGCAATGTTTCCCACAGAGACAGAAGAGGGAATCCTAAAGCTTCTAGCCAGCAACAAGAGACCCTTACTAGGCAAAGGAATCCTCAGGAAAACGAAAAAAGCAGCACGTGTCACAATTTCCGATTTCAACATATAGGACGAAGCACTAGGTACCGAGACGGCACAGTCTTGGCCCCAAAACAGGCACACAGACCCATGCAACAGAATCGAGAACCCAGAGCCCAACTCAAACGTACATGGACAGCCCATTTTCGACCAGGGAGCCAAGAGGAGACAGCGGAGAAAGGAGAGCCTCTACCATAAACGGTGCTGGGAAGCCTGCACAGCCACATGGAACACAACGAGAGTACACCATGATGTTACACCTGGCACACACACCACCTGAAATGGATCAAAGCCTTGAATGGCAGACTTGAAACCGTGAACCTTGTAGCAGAAGACCTAGGCAGAGTGCTCTTTGCCATCTGTCTGAGCCGCCTGTTTTCAAGAAGCAAGTCCTACTGGGCAAGGGCAACCAAGTAAACAAGAAACCAACGGGACCACGTCAAATGCGGACGCTTCTGCCCAGTGAAGGAAACCATCGACTGAATGCAAAGATAGCACAACAACTGGGAGAGCATGTTTACAAACCACACATCGGACAAGGGGTGAAAAGCCCAAAGATGCAATCAACTCGCACGCCTCCACAAGAATAAAAACGGCAAGCCAATGAAAACCTGGGCAAAAGATGGAAACAGAGATCTCTCCCAAGAAGATCGAAAGAGGGCCAATTGTGGCATGAAAACTTGTTCACCATCATTAACTCTCAGGCCAATGCAAGCGCAAACTGCAAGGACACAGCAGCTCACTGTGGTCAGAATGGCTATAAGGAAGCAGACAGGAAGCCACAAGTGTCAGAGAGGAGGTGGAGAGAAGGGAAGCCTCCTGCACCGTTGGTGGGAGTGCAGACCGGTGCAGCCACTACGCCAAGCGGTGTGGAACTGCCTCAGAACTTGAAGAATCCATGTCCCATATGATCCAGCTATTCCTCTGCGGCGTGTTGATCCAAAGAACCCGGAAACACTACTGCATAGTGTTCAGGCAGAACCTGTCTAAAGACTGACGTCTATCACTGTGGATTATTCACTTGTGATGTCTGTTGGCCTTCCATTTGACAGGACCTTATTTTCTTTTCCATCGTCCAATCGTCATGGTCTTTCTGAGCTATCTCCCTTTGGTATGCTTATCAGTGCGTTCTCCTTCATTCCAAGTTATGAATTTTGCATTTCTTTAATCACTTTAGGTTCTGTAGGCCGAGGTGTGAGTCCTTTCGTGATTGTTGGGTGTTGTCTTGGAATTTTTATAGGTCACTTGTAGGAATCTTTGCTATCCTGGTCGAGTTGACACTGCACTCTGAGAACTCGTGGTCATCTTGGCTGGTTTGACATTCTGAGATCAGAAACTCCAGATTCGTGGGGGTCCTGGCAACCGCCTTCACGGACAGTATGTTTCTGAGACAAGTTCGCAAAATCTGATGAACTCCTCTCTCCAGGTAACAGATGTTTCTGTCTCTTTTCTGGATTTGGGAAATTTCGAACTTAACCCCTGATCCTTGGGCGCTCCACCAGATTAGGTCTAGATACTGGCTTACTTTATTTCCACAGGGTTTTCTATTGGTTTGACTTACATCCTCAGCTCTGGCATGTGTAGTTTTCTTTAAATATAATGGTAGTGTTCTAATTTTCAGCCAACCCCCTTCCATATGGTGTCAAAACACAGAGTCAGTACTCCTTCTACGGCAAGAGATAATGGGAGAGAATTTCACTGGAGTCCAACTGAGCACGCTAGCCTGTGGGGGCAGCCTTGACACAGGAACGAAGCCCTCTGGAAAAGGGTGCTTTTCAGCACACTTCCAGTGCCCTTCCAAACCAGCAGACATACTCAAAGAATGATCGGCGTGCATTTCTTCAAGGCTTCAAAGAGATGTCTTGGGACACATTAGCATGTACCCAGTGGGCCCCCATGACTCCAGAGCTGTGGAAAGGGAGACCTCTTCAAAGCATGCAAGGGGCGTAGGACGGAGGCTTCGATTCTTCTCTTCAATGTCCTCAAGAGATCATTCTTGACTTTGGATTATGAGTAAGGCAGAAGGCCAAGATAGGACTGATAAGCGCCAAGTCCGGCCTCTTGTTTCAAATCAAGTTTCAAGGTTGAATCAGCACGGCCTCCCAATCTACTTGAGTAGATGACAATGTTCTCCTCTCAGCGCTTGTCCCTCTATTATCGCTTCTTCCCAGTGATTCCTTTCTTATCCGTTGAATCAGCGTCTCTTTGATCTCTTCAAGTTTCTGTGCCTGGTTCCTGTTGGGAAAAGCTGTTTCTGGGTATCTCTCACTTCACTATCACAGCCTAGGCAAATACTCGCCCGGGAAACATGCGGGCCATCTTTGGTGACATGTTCACCGTGATGTCAGAAACACCCTCGGATTTTTCTAAGTTATCCTGACAACGTCCATGCACACAGTGTTTGAGAGCCATCTCATACCAGTCTGAAGACTCCATCATTCCAGGTAGGATAGTTCTCCTTGTTCTGCATTTCTTATCAGTTTCTAAGATTCTCCTCGAACATTGAAAGGTCTACTACCTTCCCTCCAGAGACCGGTTTCTTTCCTTTAAGATTATCCTGGGTTTTACCTCTTACCTTTTGTGGATATGGCCAAATGGGTGGATTTTCCACAGAGAAAGTCCTGGAGTCCCTCCCAAGTTGAATTTGCCCAAGCAATCCTCTGACTCGTGTGATCACCTGGCAGTCTGACAATTCCACCTTGTCAGGTCACAATTCTTCCTTCCTTCATCATTTGGGGACGTGTACTTGATACGTTCATAGATTGTAATATTCTCATGGTTCCTTTTCTGGTGCGTATTGATAAGTTCTCCTCACAATTTCTACTTCTTTATGATCTCTGTGCCGACCAGACCATGAAATCTGGATTTCCCATTGCTATTAATCTGATCCCCACCCATGATGCTAGGCAGTGATGCCCGGGACGCCAAAGAGGAATGTGGGCACTTACTTGCTACACCACAGCACCGGCCCTGAATTGTACTTTTGGAGCAATCTTTCGCTGAACTTGGGAAGAAGCTGGCCTTTTTCGATCATTCCTGAAGGTAATTAGTAGTGACCTCATAGAGGGTAACATTTTCCCTTGGTTCATGAGTTTAGCACTGAACACATTCTCTTTGTAGTATTCATCTTAATCTATTTGCAATGGTCGACCATTCTGTAGCATCATTAAGCATTTTGAGGAGCTTCACAATCCTTAGAAGTTCATCTCTCTAATCTCTTTCAGCATCAAAAGCTTTATGCTGCAAATATGCACGCCTTTTAGGATTTTTTCTTTCCCTCTGGGAACCACCAATCCAAAGGGAAGGCTGGTATCCAAAGCTAGAATGCTCAGTTTGGCAACAATGAAATTCTCTCCCCCATCCCTCGCCATAGAAGAGTATTGCTCATGGGCTTTGACACCATATGTGAGGATGTTGACTGAAAATTAGAACATTACACTTATATTTAACGAAAAATAAACATGACAGAGATGACGATGTAAGTCGAACAACTAACGAATCTTACAGAAATAAAGTAAAGCAGCATCCAGACGTAGTCTACTGAAATGATCAAGGATCCAGGATCCACTTTGAGCGTCCCCAAATTCAGAAAAGAGACATAAAAATATCTTATCTGGAGATAGGAATCCATCAGATTTGTCTAATTTGTCTCGGAAACATTATGTCCATATGGTGGTTGCCAGGACAACCTAGAATTTGGAGATTCTGATCTCAGAATGTCAAACCAGCAAAGATGACCTCGTGTTCTCAGTGCTCCATTGGACCTAGGCTGGATAGCAAAGATTCCTTTAAGTGAACGATTGAAAGTCAAAGACAATACCCAAAAATCATGAAAGCACTCACACGTCGGCCTAGAGAACATATGGTGACTAAAGAAATACAAAATTAATAACTTGAATGAAGGACAAGGGACTGATAAGCATACCTATGGGAGACAGCTGAGAAAGACTATGACAATTGATGTGGATTAAGGCTGCCCCAGCTTGAAAAGCCCAAGGTTATCTGGTGGACATGCAGAACTATATGACCCGTTGAATTTCTTTTGGTATGAATTAGAGGTGCCCCAGTGAGAGAAGCCCAGGTCATGCTCACCTACATGCCTATCTATGGGGCCAGTTTTGTATCTAGTGTTATATGACCACACAATAACAAGAACCCCTCTGAACTGAAATCATTTAATGACGTTTACATTATATTTTCTTTTTCCATTAAAAATAAGTCATGTACCCATGACTCATAAAATTAGCCCTTCCCCTTAACTCAGGGCAGCAGCAGCAGCTCTTCGCTGCCCATGGGTTGTGTCCCCATGCATGCAGCTCTACACTGCCCATAGATCCTGTCCCCATGCAGCAACTCTTTACTGCCCATGGGTCCTGTCCCCATGTTATCCTGTAAAGTTCACTAAATAAAAGAGCACCACTACCAGACGTTGAGAGTCCAAGAAATCTTTCAACTCTTCAGCTCGCTGAGCCTGCGTCATATCTTGTGTCCTGTATGGGGAACTTGCTTCATCAGTTTTTGAGCTCGACTTCTGGTAAGTGCCCCTTTCTTCCTGGTGCCTCTCTCTTTTTCGAGGATGGATCTAAACTCACTTCTTCATCAGGAACTTTCTTGGTTAGCTCTATGAATCGATGTTTGTTGCCCATGGCTACTCTATGGGGCAAATCATGGCATTCAGCTTGAAGAGAATCAGTAGCTTAAGCCTCAGGGTGATGTAGCATGAATTGATCCATTCCTTCCTGAGTCTATCTCTAATATATAAATATTACCTGGGCATGCATAGGCCACTTAAGTCATTAGGATGGTTGGCAATCTGCAAGACTCCGGTGGAAGGTTTCTTCTCCTAAGGTTGGATTGTGATACCTCCCATGGCACCTGACCAGGCTCTGAACTGTGCCAATGTCCCAATCAGGAATCGAGTTCAAGGAAACTACCAAAGTCTAACCTTTGCTTGAGTATGGGAAACCCTTCTTCAGAGAATGACTCCAACATGCAATTGGGTAGAATGTCCCTCAGAGCGGCGGAAAATTCCTCACACTTTTTCTCCATTATGTTCTCTCTTAAACTTCTCCTTTTGTCTCAGGGACCATTCACCAGGCACCTATTACTGCCAGGCAGAATAGGAAAGATGTTCACCAGCCACCTGTTACTGCAAGGCATCCGAGGGAAGGTATACAAGGGATGCAATGCTGGCAGACACCCCCGCCAGCCCTTGCTATAGGAACCCCACAGTAGGAACAACAGGTGGGATGCTGCCGTAGGTTCAGGGGGCATTTTCAAGGTAATGGACGTGTCTCTTTCATCTTTGTTAGAGATACAATGGCCATTTTCGTCTCCTTTTGAGCTTTGCAACCGGGAAACAAAGAAATCTTTCAAAAGTCAAGTCCTCCAACACTGGGAGCCCCAACTTTGGCTTTCTGGGCCTGATCACCCTGGCGACCCCAAGTAGGGTACCCTCTGTTGGCGGTTGACTCATTGAGTATTTTAGTCACCTACTGAGTTGGCTATGAGGGTAGGAAATCTGTGATTTTTTTCTGTGAACAGTCGTGCTATGGTAGTGTGCCACAGCACGGGAACTGTTGTGTGACTCTTATCTTGAGAACCCTCTGAGCGGCCATGAGGGTGAGGTCTGGTGTCTTCTATTCCTTTCTTTGTTTTGGTCATCATCTCCTCTGTTGTCACCAAGTCGAGGTTAAGATCACGCTGGACCTGATCAGAACCTGCACCTTCTGTGAAATCGAAAAATTTGAAAACATTTTTCAAGGGACTAAACTCTCAATCCGGGTACTTGGAGCCCTGGCCCCCAGTCAGTTGCAGACCTTTGTAGGCACTCCACCCTTCTCCACTCCACTGTCAGTCGCACACTGGCTTTACTGCCATGGGGAATGCCATAAGCATCCCCAGAGACTCACCACTCATGGTCATTCCAACTAATTAGAAACACTTTCAATTGTCTGGATTATGGCACAGAAACTGCAGCTGGGAGAAAGTTTGTGAGGTTTCTCTGTGCCTTTATGGTGCAGTTGGACAGGTAGATCAACCTAGAACGTCCTTCAAGTTACAGTCCAGTTTCTGAGAAATCAAGAGCAACCGTCCTTAGAAAGTCCTTGCAAGACTGGAAAGACAGTTCTAGAGGCAGCTCAGTTTCGACCTAGTTCCTTTATCATGAAAAGGATTATCATCCCCCCTCTCCAGGAACTACTATCTAGCCAATCACTCAGTCTTAAGACTCAAAAAAAAAAAAAAAAGAAAGGAGGGGAAAGGATAAATGGCCATAAGTGTGTCATTGCAAAAAGTAGAGCATGTAGAGAGTCTTCTCCATAAGCATTAGTAAAAAGGCTCAAAACAAAGTTTACCTTCATAACTGGTGAGCTTTATATTATTGTACCTGAGTCACAGCAGTAGCTTTTAAAACAATAGTTGTACAGTCTCTGTGTATGTGTGTCTATGTGTACGTTATACATGTGATATTTTTACCCCTGGATGGTAGGGCCAAAATTAAGATATGTTTAGTTGGCTGAAAGTAAGTGCTTTCATAAATTCTAAATGTAGTAGAAATTAACTCAGTGCCTTTCAAAGTTAACATCATGTGAATTAACCTTTGGTAAATGAAAGTTTCTTTAAGTTTGTTGGTTTGATCGCAAATAGTCTTGTTGTCAGAGTTGTCAGTATTTGCATAGGATGCAGGCATTCAGCCTCGGTTTACTAGTGATATAAGTTCACGTTGTCTGTTAAATTTCTCAGCGAAATAATATATTTAAATGATGACCAGTTTTGTCTAATGCCTCATGAGGTTTCCGTAGGTAATCTGAACATAATTGTTGGAAACAAATGGTTTAAATACATAAAACTCATAAAAGTGAATACAATAACATTTATGGTCTCTATACTTGGGGGAAAAAAAACAGCTTTAAAGTCTTTTGGTAACAATCTTGAATTTTGCCAAGTAAAGTTAAATAATAAATATCTGAATATCTGGATCATTTTTGGATAGGATGAAACACTGAATCATTATTAATAAACATATCTAAGTTATCTACTTTTGGCTTCTTATGGAAGAGGCTAAAAGCGTGTGGGTGTATTAAAAAGCATGCCTTGTGTTTAGTTGTAAAGCGGCGTGTTTCTAAACTTAGAAAGTGTTTAGAATGCTGATATAAAAGACAATCCATAATTGTTTACCTTTTCAGTGTTTACTAGGTCTGTTAAGGGTTAAAGTTCTAATTACCTTATAGAATTAAACCTACTGGAAACTACTAAGGAAAAGAGCTTTGTATTCAAGGAGGTTAAAATGGATGTTTTCAGTAAAAAAGGTATAAAGAATGGAAATATTTTTGTTTGATGGGTTAAGAAAGATAAATTTGTCGTGATGTACTAGAAAGGAAAAAACAAAGACTTTGGGTCAAATTCTGAAAACAAAAAAGAAAGTTGTAGAAGGTTTGTGAAGGAGAAATTCTGAAAGGAATTTTATGCCTGGTCAAGTAGACTAAAGTAAGTTCAATTAAGTGCATGAGTTTGAAAGTTCAAAATAAGTAGGTGCAGAAATTCAAGTTTGGTTTTCTCTAAAAGGATACATTTTCTTGAACTTTTGAACTGCTCTTGGTAAAGAGGTCTTAAAAACGGTTCCTTTGAGTAAGTCTACGTAAGAGACAAATCTGTTTTGTGAAAATAATGACTGAGGTCACTCTTAAGATTTTTGACTCTGTTATAACTTTGAATAGATACCCGAGCATTGCTTCACAGCGAGTGTTGCTTTCTATTTGAACAAGCATTTGAAAAGCTTTTGATATGTTTTGACAAGCTTCTCCCTGAAAAATATTCAAATGCTGAATGAAGGCTTTCTTTTGACCTGGTAGGCAGAAGAAAAATTACTCTGAGGATTTTTAGAGGGCCCCTGAGACTTCGCGAAGACATTTGCTCTCTCTTCCTATAAGAAGGAAGATATTAAACTAATTAGGCTTACTTGGTCTATTAAATTACATGGGAAACATTGTGAAATAAGTGATGATAGACTTCCTTAGGTGGTATAAGATGGGTAAATGTTATTAATATAGGTGTCTTAAAATTATATAACATTCCTAAGAGTGTGATCTTTCCTGGTTAACAGTCATAAGTCCAATTATTATCAGCAAGTGTTATATGTCACTGAAGTAGCCAAGTTTCTTTGTCAATTGCCCTTTTGAGTCCTTTGTCCATTTCCAGGTACTTGTTGTTTTACTCTGATGCTTTTTTCTTTTGCAAATATGCTTCATCTTCCGAGAAATTCCAGGAAAGGGTTCTGACACAAAGTTTCTAAATGACAGGTTTCTGATAAACTTTCAGATTGTAAAACTGAACGGAGTAAGAAATTACAGAATTCTAACAGAAACTAAGTTCATCGATCTGCTAACAGAAAACTCAGCTCAAGAATTGATTATACAGGACTGTGTGAACTGATGAGGATGGTTGTAATCTTTTAGAACTTCTGTTTGAAATATTGTTGAGTTTTGATGTGTTGTTTTGTTTTCTCATAATGAAGGAAAGCTTTTTCTCTTTTCCCTTATGCTAACAATGACCTACAGCCATTTGGTGAAATTATACCTTCATGAGCAAAACTGAAACATTTATCTTTTTCTCCCTACCTTATCCCTAAGGAATTTGGAAATGCTTTGTCACTGAGTATCGTTATTTAGAGGCAATATTTGCATAAGTTCCATAAGAATCTGTTCTCCTTATAACAGGACACATTGGTTATACTACCAAGGCTTTGACTGGAATGTCATATTTGAAACATACAGGCTCAGATATGACAAGACAGCATTTCAGGAACAAAGATTGGACTTTATGGAATACAGTCCCTAGGAAACATGGGCCTGGTACCTTGTTTACAGAGATTCTGGCAATCTTGCCCGGTCGCTAAGGAAGCTTGCTTATCTGCCAGGTGCAAGGAACCTCCGAATATTTTGGTGGACCTCAAAGAGAACTGAACTCACATCTGTAGGTACTGCAGGCCAAATCTGATGGCAAGTCCTTGGCTTGGCTTTTCTGGCATCTAGAGGCCTTCACAGATCAATGTGAGATTACTCTCCCTGGGGCAGCCCCAATTCATACTAGAAAAATATCCACCAGGTCATGTAGTTTGGCATGTAGGCCAGGTCACCTTGGGCTTCTCTACCTTGGGCAGCATTAATCCACATCATAAACCACCCCTGAACCCATTATGACCGGAAATCTTTGGGGATATGAATGATGGTCAGTCTTCTGTAACTACTTCTGGCGGTACAAGGTCGTAGAGCTTCCCCAAAATGGGGCCATAGGTACAGGTAGGAAGTTCAGTGGACCAGAAGTCTTCACCGGTGGAATTCAAGGGTGACAAGTTGTACAGAGCCTCTGGAGACGAGAGAATCCTTTGACGAGAGGTGGTCCAGGAGGTGAAACATTTTTGACATGCTAAAGACAAACAACGAAAGAGACAACAAATTATAATAAGAAATACAAGCAGTATGTTTAACCCAATGAATAAGATTTTGAAGTACTGCAGAAACCTGGTCCTGACTAGGAGTTCAACCAGTCGTTTACAGTTAGGGTTGGTCAGACATGGATTTAATTTGGTGGCTGGGATAGGAAGCCAGAAATATTTTGACGGTAGTCAGGAATATAGACACAACATTGTTTTTATAATGACACTGGTGCCCCCTTGTGCTGCTGTCAAGACATCCAGTGCCATTTGGATTTGGAGGACTGCCTTACACACTTGGGATACTTCTAAATTGAGCAGCGAAATGCTATGTTGTGTATCATTTAATGCCTTCATAGTAAATTTGTTTAGCACTTCCGTGTGCAAGACGATATTTTCGATTCCTAATTGGGGAAGGAAAATTGTGGAAAGATGGTCATACCAGTGGAAGACAGAGCGGGTCCAGTGCTGTTGCAGGTTGGGTAGCTTAGCAGGAGGAGATATAGTAAATGTAGTTCTACCTTGCATCCAGACAAAGCCTAGGGTGCATCATCCAATCCATCCAGGTGGCAGCCAAGGTCATAAATTGGAGCCACATATCCACTGAGCACCGTTAGCGGCTAACCAATGCATTCTGGGCCGTCTATCCCAGTCAGTCCCAAACTAACCTGTATTTTTTTTTAAGGCTATGACATAAGAACACATATAAAGGGGATTTTTTCCCAAGGTCAGCTGCTATTAGGCCATGTATCACAGGTGTGGTTGGTTTCTTCCCAACAGAGAGCGGCCTTTTACTGAGTTGCCCACTAGTAGGAGTGAACCAAATATATTCGTCACAAATTTGATATGGTCCATCCTGTGTGTATCGATAAGTTGGGGACTTTACTGTTGGAACTTGTTTTGTTTGATACACCTGTGACAAGGCAAATCTAGTTAGTATTTGGACAGTAGTATTGAAGGAAAATGTTTGATTGTGGCCAGGGAACTCCGAGGTGTCAGAGATAGATGGCCACAAGGAGACATTACGATTAGTAATAGATGAATCTTGCGGAAGAAAAGAGCTAGAATCTACTATCCATGAATGGCTACTATAGCTTCTACAGAAGCGTAACTTTTGGTCTCTTAAATCATCCTCATTTTTACAAAAGATAGCCAAATTATGATTAACACGTTTGCTAATAAGGTGTAGTTTCAATACAACTTGCTCCAATTATTTACATAAGAGCAGAAAGAATCGGAATTGCTTATACAGGTTTTTAAAAATCTGCTTTGCTGGAATTTTTTCTGAGGAGTCTCAGATTGAACTGTGAAGGCCTCTAGAGGCCAGAAAAGCCAAGCCAAGGACTTGCCATCAGATTTGGCCTGAAGTACCTACAGATGTGAGTTCAGTTCTCTTTGAGGTCACCCAAAATATTCAGAGGTTCCCTGCACCTGCCAGATAAGCAAGATTCCGTAGTGACCGGGCAAGATTGCCAGAATCTCTGTAAACAAGGTACCAGGCCTGTGTTTCCAGGTGGCTGTATTCCAGAAAGTCCAATCTTTGTTCCTGAAATGCTGTCTTGTCATATCTGAGCCTGTATGTTTCAAATATGACATTCCAGTCAAAGCCTTGGTAATATAACCAATGTGTCCTGTTATAAGGAGAACAGATTCTTATGGAACTTATGCAAATATTGCCAGGAAATGACAATACTCAGTAACAAAGGGTTTCCAAATTCCTTAGGGATAAGGTAGGGAGAAAAAGATAAATGTTTCAGTTTCGCTCATGAAGGTATAATTTCACCAAATGGCTGTAAGTCATAGTTAGCATAAGAGAAAAGAGAAAAAGCTTTCCTTCATTATGAGAAAACAAAACAACACATCAAAACTCAACAATATTACAAATAGAAGTCCTAAAAAATTACAATCATCCTTATCAGTTCACACAGCCCTGCATAATCAGTTCTTGGGCTGAATCTTCTGTTAGTACATTGATGAACTTAGTTTCTGTTAGAATTCTGTAATTTCTTACTCCGTTCAGTTTTACAATCTGAAAGTTTATCAGAAGCCTGTCGTTTAGAACCTTTTTGTCAGAACCCTTTCCAGGAATTTCTAGGAAGATGAAACATATTTGCAAAAGGAAAAAGAATCAGAGTAAAACAACAAGTACCTGGAAATGGACAAAGGACTCAAAAGGGCAATTGACAAAGAAACTTGGCTACTTCTGTGACATATTAAACTTCCAGATAATAAGTGGACTTATGACTGATAACGAGGACAGATCAGAATTTTAGGAATGCTATATAGTTTTAAGACATCTATATTTATAACATTTACCCATCTAATAACACCTAAGAAAGTCTATCATTACTTATTTTACAATGATTCCCGTGCAATGTAATAGACCAAATAAGTCTAATTAGTTTAGTATTTTCCTCCTTATAGGAAGAGAGAGCAAATGTCTTTGAGAAGTCTCAAGGGCCCTCTGAAAATCCTCAGATTAATTTTTCTTCTGTCTACCAGGTCAAAAGATAGCCTTCATTTAGGATTTGAATATCTTTGAGGGAGAATCTTGTCAAAACATATCAAAAGCTTTTCAATTGCTTGTTCAAATGTGAAACAACAATCACTGTGAAATGTGCTCAGGTATCTATTCAAAGTGATAACAGAAAGAGTCAATAATATTAGGAGTGACCTAAGTCATTATATTCACAAAACAGGTTTGTCTCTTAGGTAGACTTACTCAAAGGAATAGCTTTCATAACCTCTTTATCAAGAGCAGATCAAAAGTTCAAGAAAATGTATCCTTTTAGAGAAAACCAAATTTGAATTTCTGCACCTACTTATTATTAACATTCAAACTCATTCACTTAATTGAACTTACTTTGGTCTTCTTGACCAGGCATAAAACTCCTTTCAGATTTTCTTCTTCACAAACCTTCTAAAACTTTCTTTTATGTTTTCAGAATTTCTCCCAAATTCTTTGTTTTTTCCTTTCTAGTACATCAGGACGAATTTATCTTCCTTAACCAATCAAACAAAAATATTTCCATTATTTATACCTTTTTTACTGAAAACGTACATTTTAACTTCCTTGAATACAGAGCTCTTTTTCTTAGTAATTTCCTGTAGCTTTAATTACGTAGGTTAATTAGAACTTTTAACCCTTAACAGACCTACTGAACACTAAAAAGGAAAACAATTATGAATTGTCTTTTATATCAGCATTCTGAACACTTCATAAATTTAGAAACACGCCACTTTACAATAAAACACAAGGAATGGTTTTTAATACACCCACATGCTTTTAGCCTCTTCAAGAAGAAGCCAAAATTAGATAACTTAGATGTGTTTATTAATAATGTTTCAGTGTTTCGTCCTATCCAGAAATGACCCAGATATTCAGATTTTTATCATTTAACTTAACTTGGCAAAACTCAAGATGGTTACCAAAAAGCATTTCGAAGCTGTTTTTCTTTCCCAAACTATACAGACCATAAAAGTTTTTGTACTCACTTTAATGAGTATTATCTACTTAAACCATTTGTTTCCATCAATTATGTTCAGATTACCTACTGAAACCTCATGAGGCCTTAGACAAAACTGGTCATCATTTAAAGCTATTACTTTGCTGACAAATTTTGCAGACAACGTGATTTTATATGACTAGTAAACCCAGGCTGAAGGCCTGCATCCCTATGCAAATACCGACATCCCTCACAACAAGACTATTTTGAATCAGACCAACAAACTTAAACAGTCTTTCATTTACCAAAGGTTAATTCAGATGACATTAACTTTGAAAGGCACTGAGTTAATTTCTACTGCATTTAGCATTTATGTAAACACTTACTATAAGCCAACTAAACAGAGATCTTAATTTTGGTCATACCACACAAGGCTGAAAATATCACATGTATAACCTACACATAGACACGCATACACAGAGACTGTACAACAACTGTTTTAAAAGCTACTGCCGTGAATTGGTTACAATAATATAAAGCTCACCAGTTATGAAGGTAAACTTTGTTTTGAGCCTTTTTACAAATACTTATGGAGAAGACCCTCGAGATGCTAGACTCTTTCAATGGCACATTTATGGCCATTTCTCCTTTCCCCTCCTTTCTTTTTTTCAGTCTTAAGAGTGAGTGTTGGGCTAGATAGTAGTTCCTGGAGAGGGGGGATGATAATCCTTTTCATGATAAAGGAACCTAGTGGAATCTGAACTGCCTCTAGTGCTGTCTCTCCAGTCTTGCAAGGATTTTCTAAGGACAGTTGCTCTTGATTTCTCAGAAACTGGACTGTAACTTGAAGGATGTTCTAGGTTGATCTACCTGTCCAACTGCACCATAAAGGCACAGAGAAACCTCGCAAATTTTCTCCCAGCTGGAGTCTCTGGGGCATAACCCATACAATTGAAAGTGTTTCTAATTAGTTAGAATGACCCTGAGTGGTGAGTCTCTGGGGATGCTTATGCCATTCCCCATGGCAGCAAAGCCAGTGTGTGACAGGCAGTGGACTGGAGAAGGCTGCAGTGGCTACGAACACCTGGAACTGGCTGGAGGCCGGGGCTCCCAGTACCCGGGTTGAGAGTTAAGGTCCTTGCAAAATATTTTCAAGTTGTTCGATTTTACAGAAGGTCCATGTTCTGGTCAGGTCCAGCCAGAACTTAACCTCGACTTGGTGACAACAGATGACATGATGAGCAAAACAGAGAAAGGAAAAGAAGACACCAGACCTCACCCTCATGGCTGCTCTCAGAGGGTTCTCAAGATAAGAGTCACACAACAGTTCCTGTGCTGTGGCACACTACCGTAGCCCGACAGTTCTCAGAATAAATCACAGGTCTCCTACCCTCATAGCCAACTCAGTAGGTGAATAAACTACTCAATGAGTCAACCGCCAAGAGAGGGCATCCTACTTAGGGTCGCTGGGGTGATCAGTCCCAGAAAGCCAAATTTGCGGCTCCAGTGGTAGAGGCCTTGATTCTCGAAAGATTCGTTTGTTACCCAGTTGCAAAGTTCAAAAGGAGATGAAAATGGCCATTGTAACTCTAACAAAGATGAAAGAGACATGTCGATTACCTTGAAGATCACCCCTGACCCTATGGCAGCATCCTACATGTGGTTCCTACTGTGGGGTTCCTATAGCAAGGGGTGATGGGCGTGGCCCCCAGCATTGCATCCCTTGTGTACCTTCCGTGGTATGCCTGGCAGTAACAGGTGCCTGGTGAACATCTTTCCTATTCTGCCTGGCAGTAATAGGTGCCTGTTGAATTGTCCCCAAGAGAAAAGGAGAAGTTTAAGAGAGAACAGGATGGAGAAAAATAGTGTAGAATTTTCCACCGACCTGGGGGACATTCTACCCAATTGCATGTTGGAGCCATTCTCTGAAGAAGGGTTTCCCATATGCAACCAAAGGTTAGACTTTGGTAGTTTCCTTGAACTGTAGTCCCGATTGAGACATTCACACAGTTCAGAGCATGGTGAGGTGCCATGGGAGGTATCCCAATCCAGCCTTAGGAAAAGAAACCTTCCAGGGTAGTCTTGCAGATTGCCGGCCATCCTAAGGACTTAAGTGGCCAACCCGTGCCCACCTAAAATTTGTATATTAGAGATAGAGTCAGGAAGGAATGGGGTAATTCACTCTACATCGCCCTTAGGCTTAAGGTACTGATTCTCTTCCAGCTGAATGCCATGATTTGCCCCATAGAGTAGCCATGGGCAGCAAACGTGGATTCAAGCAGCTATCCAAGAAAGTTCCTGATGGAGAAGTGAATTTAGATCCATCCTTGAAAAAGAGAGATGCACAACGAAGAAAAGGGCACTTACCAGAAGTCGAGCTCACAAACCTATGAAGCAAGTTTTTGATATGGGCCACAAGATATGATATGGGCTTGGTGAGCTGAAGAGTCAAAAGAAAGATTTCTTGGACTCTCAAATTCTGGAAGTGGTGCTCTTTTATTTATAAAATGGTACAGGACAACATGGCGACTGGACCCATGGGCAGTAAATAGTTGCTGCATGGGGACAGGACATATGGGCAGTGAAGAGCTGCTGCTGCTGCTGCATGGGGAAAGGTTCCATGGGCAGTCAGAGGTCCTGCTGCTGCCCTGAGTTGAAGGTAAGGGCTAATTTTATAATGCATTGGTACGTTACATTTTTACTGGAAAAAGAAAAGATGATGTTAAAAGTCATTAAATGATTTCAGTTCAGATGGGGTCTGGTTATTGTGTGGTCATATAGCATTAAATACCAATCTGGCCATATAGATAGGCATGTAGGTGAGCATGAAATGGGCTTCTATCACTGGGACACCTCTAATTCATACCAAAAAAAACCACAAAAAAACTCACCGGGTCATGTAGTTTGGTATGTAGGCCAGGTAACCTTGGGCTTTTCGAGCTGGGGCAGCCTTAATCCACATCATTCATCATGGTCTTTCACAGCTATCTCCCATAGATATTCTTATCAGTCTTTTCTCCTCCATTCCAAGTTATGAATGTTGTATTTCCTTATTCACCATATGTTCTGTAGGGGTCCAGATTTACGGCCTAAAACTTTGGAGGGTGAAAGAGATTAGAGAAGATGAACTTTCAAGGATTGGTAATCACCTCAAAATGCTTAATGATGCTACAGAAAGGAAGACCATTACAAAAAGTTGAAGAAGATCATTACCAAGAGAACAGGTTCCATGCTAAACTCAGGAGCCAAAAGAAAAGGTTACACTCCACAATGTTACTACTAATTACCGTTACAAATAACCAAAGCAGGCCAACATCATCCCTAGTTCAGGCAAAAGTTTGATCCAAAAGTCCATTTAAGTGCCGGCCCTGCAGTGTACTGGGTATGTGCCCACGTTCCGCCTGGGCGGCCAGGGCTTCATTGGTTAGCACCACGGGTGCGGATCAGATTAGTAGCATTAGCAAATATAGATTTCACGGTATGGTGCAGACAGACATCCTAAAGAAATCGAAATTTTGAAGAGATGTTATGAGTACACACCAGAAAAAGAACCATGGGAATATTACAATCTATGAATGCATGAGGAACACTTCCCCAAATAATGAAGGAAGGAAAACATGTGACCTGCCAAAGTGGAATTGTCAGACTGCTAGGAGATGACACGATCATTGCGCATCAGAGGATTGCCTGGGAAAAGTCATCTTCGGAGAGCCTCCGGGACTTTCTCTTGGGAAAGTCCACCCATTTGGGCTCATCCACAAAAGATAAGAGAGAAAACCCAGATTAATCCGAAAGGAAAGAAACCAGTGTCTAGAGGGAAAGTAGCAGACCTTTTCAAGTTCGAGGAAAAAGTTAGAAACCAATAATAAATACATAACGACGAAAACTATCCTACCTGGAAAGGTGGAGTAATCAGACTGGGATGAGATGGTTCTGAAGAACTGTGTGCATGGAGGTCTTCAGGACAACTTTGAATTCTGAGGGTGTTTATGACATCACGGTGAATATGTCACCCAAGATGGCCACAGGTTTCCAGCCCGAGGATTGGCATAGGCTAGGATATTCAAGTGAGGGATACTCAGAAACAGCTTTTGCCCACAGAAACAGGGCACAGTAACTTGAAGAGATCAAAGATACGCTAATTCAAGGGATAAGACAGGAATCATTGGGGAGAAGCCATAATAGAGGGACAAGCACTGAGAGGAGAACATTGCCATCTCCTCACGTCGAAGAGGAGGCCGTTCTGATTCAAGCTTGAAACTTGATTTGAAACAAGAGGCTGGAACTATGAGACCTATGTTGTCCTGCCTCACTCATAATCCAAAGTCAAGAATGATCTCTTGAGGTCATTGTAGAGAAGAATCAAGGCTGCCGTCCTAGGCCACTAGCATTTTTTAAAGAGAAGTCTCACTTTCCATAGCTCTGGCATCATGGGTGCCCACTGGCTACATGCTAATGTGTCACAAGACACCTCTTTGAAGCCTGGAAGGAATGGACAACTGTCATGCTTGGGGTATGTCTCTTGGTTTGGAAGGACTCTAGAAGTGGCTCAGAAGCACCCTTTTGGAGAGGGGGTCATTCCTTGGTGAATGCTGCACTCCAAGGCTAGAGTCCTAGGTTGGGATCAATGAGATTCTCTCCCCCTTCTATTGCCGTAGAAGGAGTATTGATTATGTGTTTCAACACCACATGTAACGATGTTGGCTGAAAATTAGAACATTATCATTATATTTAAAGAAAAATAAACACGCCACAGGTGAGGATATAAATCAAACAAATAACAAACCCTGTGGAAACAAAGTAAGCCAGTATCTAGACATAATCTAGCAGAGCATTCAAGGATCAGGGGTGAAGTTCGAACTTTCCAAATTCAGAAATAGAAGGATCTCTCACCTGGAATGAGAAATTCATCAGATTTGTCTAATTTGTTGTGGAACCATTGTGTCCGTGAAGATGGTTGCCAGGACAACCTCAAATCTGGAGTTTCTGATCTCAGAATCTCTAACCAAGGAAGATGCCCACATGTTCTCAGTGCTCAGTGTCACCTCGGCCAGGATAGCACAGATTCCTTCAAGTGACCGATGGAAATTCAAAGACAACACCCACCAATCACAAAAGCACTCGCACAACAGCCAACAGAACATATCGTGATCAAAGAAATGCAAAATTTACAACTTGGAATGAAAAGGGAACACACTGATAGGCATATCGAAGGGAGATAGCTTAGCAATACCATGATGATTAGCCTATGGAAAAGAAAAAAAGGTCCCAGAAAATGTAAGGCAAACAGAAATCACAACTGAATAATCCACAGTGAAAGACGGCCGTGTTTAGACAGATTCTGCTTAAACGTTTGAAAGTCAGAAAAGTCACAACCCCAAAACCTGCAGTGAAGGTCAAACCTGGGCTAAATGGAATGGGTGAGTTCTGAGACTGTTCCAAGCGGGCTCTGAAACCTTGTGTCCATGAAGCTTGCTGGCACAGCACAGACACAATTCTCAGAAATCCTATGACATCACAGTGGACCAGGAAAACAACATGGCTTCATCTACACAGGGCCAGAGCTGGGCTCCAGTAGCATATTGAAGTCACATTCCAAAACAGCAGGTTGCCAATGGAACATGAAAGGGGCTGGCCACTGCTGAAGCTGTGAAGTCCGTGCCTTCTGGGTCCGCAGCCCGTGGTCGTCCATTTGTGCTCTTGGGGTTGAGCCTCCTCACCGCTGGTACAGCCATCCTGGGAGAGTCCTGGGAGGTAGTGTAGAGGCAGATGGGAAGTGACATTAGACAGTGCCACTCTTGCTCAGCAAATATAACAGCACGACCAGCAGATGTGAGCACTGCCATAAACTTCTGCCAAAACAGAACCAATTAAAAGTTGCAAAGAATAGAAAAACGGAGCCTCAAAAAAAGAAGCATGTCACTAAGAATAATAAGATATCTAGGACTAACCTTCACTAAACAGGTGGAAGCATTGTAAACCGATACTAGCATAGCTTTGGCTAAAGAAATTCCAGAAGACACAACGAAACGGAAGACTATTCCGTGCTGTTGGAATGGAAGAACTAACACACTTCAAACGTCCATAGCGGATAGAGGAATCTGTGGATTCCAAGCAGTCCCAGTCAAAGTTGCAGTGATCTTTCCCACAGAAATAGAAGAGAGAATAATACAGTCTCTATCCAGAAGGAAAGGACCCTGAATACCCAAAGGAATCCTGAAGAAAATGAACAAAGCAGGACGTATCACACTTTCTGATTTCCACATATAGGACGAAGTGCTAGGAACCGAAACTGCAAAGTGTGGGCCCAAAAACAGGCACACAATTCCATGGAACAGAATCGAGAGCCCAGAGGTCAACTCACGCATATATGCACATGCCATACATGCACAACACAATTTCAACCAGGGAACCAAGAGTACACAGCGGAGTAAGGAGAGTCTCGACAAGAAACGGTGCTGGGAAGACTGCACAGACAAATGTAACACAATGAGAGTAGAGCATGATGTTACACTAGTCACACACACCACCTCGAAACGGATTAAAGACTTGAATGGAAGACTTGAAACCGTGAGACTTCTAGGAGAAAACCTAGCCAGCATGCTCATTGCCATCTGTCTTAGCAGCCTATTTGGAAGAAGCGTGTGTGACAGGAATGGGGAACAAAGGAAACAGGCAGATGGGAAGCTATGTTAGACTGGGCCAGTCTTCCTCAGCAAATACAGCAGCATTGCCAGCAGATGTGAGCACAGCAGTAAACATCTGCCTAAATAAAACTAATCAAAAGTTGCAAAGGATAGAAAAACTGAACCTCAAAAAAAAAAAAAGCATGCTAGTAGGAAGAACAAAGTATCTAGGAATAAGCTGTGCCAAACAGGTGAAAGCTATGTAAACCGACAAGTAGCAAAGCTTTGGGGAAAGAAATTCCACAAGATACAAGGAAACGGAAGGGCATCAGTGCGCATGGAATGGAAGAAAACGAAGGAAGAATGAAGTATCATCACAATGATACCTTTCTTATCCCTGGAATCAGCATCTCTTTGATCTCTTCAAGTTTCTGTGCCAGGTTTCTGTTTGGAAAAGCTGTTTCTGGGTATCTCTCACTTGAGTATCCCAGCCTAAGCCAATCCTGGTACTGTAAACATGCAGCCATCTGGGGTGACACGTTCACTGTAATGTCATAAACACTCTCAGAATTCAAAGTTGTCCTGACAACCTCCATGCACACAGTGTTTCAGAGCCGGCTCCTCCCAGCCTGACTATTCCCCCTTTCCAGGAAGGATTTTTTCCTTGTTCTGGATGTGTTGTCGGTTTTCAACTTTGTCCTCTAACTTGCAAAGGTCTACTATATTCCCACAGACACCGGTTTCTTTCCTTTAAGATTATCCTGGGTTTTATCGCATATCGTTTGTGGATATGGGCAAATGGGTGGACTTTCCCCAGAGAAAGTCCTGGACTCCCTCCCAAGTTGACGTTGCCCAGGAAATCCTGTGATGCACAATGATCGTGTGATCTCATGGCAGTCTGACAATTCCACCTTGGTGGGTCACATATTTTCCTTCCTTCATGATTTGGGAAAGCGTACCAGATGCGTTCATAGACTCTAATATTCTCATGGTTCTTTTTCTGGTGAGTATTGATAAGGTCTCCTCACAATTACTACTTCTTTATGATCTCTGTGCCAACCATACCTTGAAATCGGGATTTCCTAATGCTAGAAATCTGATCTGTACCCATTATGCTAGCCCCTGAAGCCCAGGCCACACAAGAGGAAGTTGGGCACTTACCTGCTGCACCACAGGGCCGGCAATGAATTAGACTTCTGCACCAACCTTTGGCCTGAACTTGGGAAGATGTTGGCCTGCTTCAATCATTCGTGAAGGGAATCAGTAGGAACGTCATGGAAGGTATTATTTTCCATTGGTTCATGAGTTTAGGACGGAACATGTTCTCTTAGTAGTATTCCGCTTCATCACTTTGCGAAGGTCTACCTTTCTGTAGCATCATTAAGCACTTTGAGGTGATTACCAATCCTTGGAAGTTCATCCTCTCTGATATCTTTCAGCCTATAAAGCTTTAGGCCGTAAGTCTGCACCCCTTTTTGTAGTTTTGATTTTATGTGGATTGATTGCCGTAACCCTGCATTCTAACATGCTATAGCTTTCAGATCTACATCCTCATAGATTTAGACTTCTGAGTAGGTTACATCATCTTCACCACCGTAAGGCTAATTACAGGCTCTCACGATACTTGTGCCTAATCAACTCTTTCTCCCTCTGGCCCTCGCCTACTTTTCCTCTGGGAACTACCAATCCCATGTCACATGCTACCTGTTTGTTGGTCCGTTTTTCCTCTTCTCCTGTACGTGAGATCCTGTGGTATTTGACCTTACCCCGGCGATTGTTTCAGTTCCTATAGTACCCTCAGGAGCCATTCTGGTGGTCACAAATGGCTGGACTGCATCCATTCCGACAGCTGAATGCTATGCCACTGTGTGGCTATAGCCTATGTTCCTTCTCCATTCGTCCCTTGATGGGCATCAGGGAGGCTTCCAAGTCTTGGATATCGGGAGTAAGGCTGTGGTGAACACAGCAGTGCACGGATCTCTGTGCATTACTGTTTCCATGATCTTTGGATATATACGTCACAGAGGAATAGCTGGAACATATGCTAGGTGGATTCTGAAACATTCTGAATTTTCACTCCTTTGTGTAGTGGCTGCATCGGCTCAAACTCCCACCTGCAGTACAGGAGGCTTCCCTTCTCTCCACCTCCTCTCTGAAACATGTTGTTTCGTGTCTTCACCCTTATAGCCATTCTGACCACTGTGAGCTGCTATCTCATTGCACTTCGGATTTGCATTGGCCTCAGACTTAATGATGAGGAACATGTTTTCATACAGCCTGTTGGCCATCTTTCTATCTTCCTGGGAGAAATGTGTGTTTCCATCTTTTGCCCAGGTTTTGTTGGGCTCATTGTTTTTTTTCCTTTGGAGATGTATGAGTTCACTGGATCTTATGGCTGTTCACCCCTTCTCCGATGTCTGTTCTGCAAACATCCTGTCGCAGTTGTGCTGTCTTTGCATTGAGTCGATGGAGTCGTTGGCCGGGTAGAAGCTTCTGCGTTGGATGGAGTCACGCTTGTTTCTTGTTTCTTTTGTTGCCCTTACCCAGTCACACATGCTTCTTCCAAGTAGGTGGCTATGCCAGATGGCAAAGAGCAAGCTGCCTGCATTTTCCGGCAGCGGTTTCATGGTTTCAAGTCTTCCATTCAAAGCTTTAATCCATTTCAATGTGGTATGTGTGCCTGGTGTAACATCATGGTCTAGTCTCATTGTGCCACTTGTGGCTCTGAAGTCTTCCCAGCACTGTTTCTTTTCAAGACTCTCCTTTCTCTGCTGTCTCCTCTTGGCTCCCGTGTCGAAAATGGGCTGCCCATATATGTGGCAGTTGACTGCTGGGCTCAACTCTGTTCCATGGGTCTGTGTGCCTATTTTGGGGGAAAGGCTGTGCTGTACCGGTACCTAGCGCTTTGTCCTATATTTGGCAATGCGAAAGTGTGATACATGCTGCTTTGTTCATTTTCCTCAGGATTCCTCTTCCTATGCAGGGTCCTTTGTTGCCACATAGAAACTTTAGTATTCTCTCTTCTATTTCTGTGGGAAAGATTTCTGCAACTTTAACTGGGACGACATGGAATGCAGACATTGCTTTTTGCGGTATGGATGCTTAAAGTGTGTTCGTTCTTCCATTCAAAGAACATGGAATAGACTTCCGTTTCCTTGTGTCTTGTGGAATTTCTTTGCCCAAAGCTTTGCTATATTTCAGTAGACATAGCTTTCTCCTGTTTGGCCAATGTTATTCCTAGATTTTTTTTCTTTTTACTGGCATGCTTTCTTTTTCGCTGTTCCTTTTTTCTATTCTTAGCAACATTTAATTGGTTTGTTTTGGCAGAAGTTTATGGCTCTGCTCACATCTGCTGGCCATGCTGCTGTATTTGCTGAGCAAGAGTAGCGCGGTATAATATTGCTTCCCATATGCCTCTACACCGGGTCGCACGCCTGGCCCAGAATGGCTGGATGAGCGGTGAGGAGGCTCACCCCCAGGATTCCACGTGGCCGACCCTGGGTTGCCGACTCAGAATGTAGGGACTTCACGGCTGCCCCACTGGCTGGCCCCTTTCGTCTTCCATTGGCAACCTACAGTTGAGTGGAATGTACTTTAACATGTTACTTGAGCCCAACTCTGACCCTGTGTCGATGAGGCCAGCTTCTTTTTCTGGACCACTGTGATGTCGGAGTATTTGTCAGAATCGTGTCCCTTTTCCAATCAGGCTTCGGGGACACAGGGTTTCAGAACCCGCGTGGAGCAGTCTCAGAACTCACCCTTCCCAGTTAGCCCAGGTTTGACCTTCAATGCAAGTTTTGGGGTTGTGACTATCTCGGACTTTCAAACGTTCAAGCAGACCCTAACTAAACACTGAAGTCATTCACTGTGGATTATTGAGGTGTGATTTCTGTTTGCCTTCCATTTTCTGGGAGCTTGCTTTCTTTTCCATAGTCTAATCATCATGGTGCTGAGCTATCTCCCTTCGATATGCTTATCAGTGTGTTCTCCTTCATTTCAAGTTAGGAGTTTGGTATTTCTTTAATCACCATAGGTTCTGTAGGCTGATGTGTGAGTGCTTTCGTTACTGTTGGGTGTTGTCTTTGAATTTCCATCGGTCATTTGAAGGAATCTTTGCCATCCTAGCCTAGATCCACCTGAGCAGTGAGTAAACGTGGTCATCTCAGTTGGTTCGATATTGTGAGATCAGAAACGCCATGTTTGAGGTTGTTCTGGAAACCACCTTCACAGACACAATGGTTCTGAGACAAATTAGATGAATCTGATGGATTCCTCCCTCCAGGTGAGAGATCCTTTGGAAAGTTCAGAACTTCACACCTGATCCTTGAACGCTCCACTAGAATACGTCTAGATACTGGCTTACTTTATTTCCATAAGTTTTGTTATTTGTTTAATTTACCTCCTCAGCTGTGGCATGTTTATATTCCTTTAAATAGAATGGTAATGTTCTAAGTTTCAGCAAACATCGTTATGTGTGGTGTCAAACACCTAATCAATACTCCTTCTACGGCAAGAGATGGGGGAGGGAATCTCATTGATCTCAACTGAGCACTCTAGCCTGGGAGGACAGCCTTCACACAGTAACGAAGCTTTCTGCAAAAGGGTGCTTTTGCACACTCTTCCTGAGTCCTTCCAAACCAAGAGACATACCCCAAGGATGACAGGGGTCCCTTCCTTCCAGGCTTCAAAGAGATGCCTAGTGACACATTACCATGTACCCAGTGGGTGCCTATGACGCCAGAGCTATGGAAAGTGAGACTTCTCTTCACAGAATACTAGGGACCTAGGACCGAGGCCTCTATTCTCTTCAATGTCTTCAAGAGATCATTCTTGACTTTGCATTATGAGTAAGGCAGAAGGCCAACATAGGTCTGATAAGCTCAAGGTCCGGCCTCTTGTTTCAAGTCAAGTTTCAAGCTTGAATCAGCATGGCCTTCCCATCGACTTGAGGAGATGGCAATGTTCTCCACTCAGTGCTTGTCCCTCTGTTATCACTTCTTCCCTATGATTCCTTTCTTATCCATTGAATTAGCGTCTCTTGCATCTCTTCACGTTTCTGCGCCCAGATTCTGTTTGCAAAAGCTGTATCTGGGTATCTGTCACTTGAGTATCCAAGCCTAGGCCAATCCTCGGGCTGGAGACCTGCGGCCATCTTGGGTGACATGTTTACCGTGATGTCATAAACACCCTCAGAATTCTAAGCTGTCCTGAAAACCTCCATGCACACAGTTCTTCACGACCATCTCATACCAGTCTGACTACTTCCCCTTTCCAGGTAGGATAGTTTTCCTTGTTCTGGATTCCGTGTCTGTTTATAACTTTATCCTCGAACTTTGAAAGGTCTACTACAATCCTGCTGGACACCAGTTTCTTTCCTTTCAGATTATCCTGGGTTTTATCTCTTATCTTTTGTGGATGAGTCCAAATGGGTGGACTTTCCCCAGAGAAAGCCATCGAGTCCCTCCCGAGATTCATTTTCCTGGTCAATCCTCTGATGCGTAATGATCGTGTCATCTCCATTGCCACCTTGGCAGGTCACATGTTTTCCTTCCTTCCTCATTTGGGGAAGTGTTCCTGATGCGTTCGTAGATTGCAATATTCCCATGGTTCTTACTCTGATGAGTAGTCATAACGTCTCTTCACAATTTGGACTTCTTTAGGATGTCTGTCTGCACCATACCGTGAAATCTATATTTGCTAATGCTACTAATCTGATCCGCACCCGTGACGCTTGCCGATGAAGCCTGTACCAGTACACCACAGGGCCGGCACTGAATTGGATTCTTGGACCAACATTTTGCCTGAACTGGGGAAGATGTTGGCCTGCTTTGATTATTTGTAAAGGTAATTAGTAGTAACATCATGGACGGTAACCTTTTCCTTTGGATCCTGAGTTTAGCACGGAACATGTTCTCTTGGTAGAGTTGTTCTTCATCTCTTTGCCAATGTCTACCTTTCTGTAGCATTATTAAGCACTTGGAGGTGATTAGCAATGCTTGGAAGTTCATCTTCTCTAATCTCTTTCATCCTCCAAAGCTTTAGGCCATAAACCTGCTTGCCTTTTTGTAGTTTGATTTTACATGAATTGATTGCCATAACCCTGCATTATAACACCCTATTGTTTTCAGATTTACAACCTCCTAGATTTAGACTTCCTTGTATGGTACATCCTCTTCACCACCGTAAGCTTAATGACATGCCCATACCACACACTGGTGCCTAATCAACTCTTTCTTCCACTGTCTTCTGCCACTGATTCCCTCTGGGAACCACCAATCCCTTGTCATGTGCTACAGGTTTGTTTCTCCTTATTTTACTCTTCTCCTTGTAAGTGAGATCCTACGGTATTTGACTTTCTCCCTGGGGCTTCTTTCAGTTCCCCTCATACCCTCAGGAGCCATTCTGGTGTCACAAATGGCTGGACTGCACCCTTTCTTGCAGCTGAGTGCTATCCCATTGTGCGGCTATACCCAATCTTCCTTATCCATTCGTCCCTTGATGGGCCCCAGGGCGATATCCAAGTCCTGGACATCAGGATTAAGGCTGTGGTGAACACAGCGGTGCAGGGATTCCTATGCGTTGGTGTTTCCAAGTTCTTCGGATAAATACGACGAAGAGGAATAGCTGGATCATATGGTAGATGGATTCTGAAATTTCTGCGGAAATTCCACACCGCTTTGCATAGTTCCCGCTCCGGCTTACACTCCCACCAGCAATGCAGGAGGCTTCCCTTCTCTCTAACTCCTCTCCGACACTTGTTGTTTCCTGTCTTGTTCCTTATGGGCACTCTGACCACAATGTGCTGTTATCTCATTGCCATTTGGATTTGCATTGGCCTTAGACGTAATGATTATGAACATGTGTTCATACAGCTGTTGGCCATCTTTGTATCTTATTTGGTAAAACTCTGTTTCCATCTTTTGCCCAGGTTTTAATGGGCTTGTTTTTTCCCTTGTGTTGGCATGTGTGGTCGTTGGCTCTTTTGGCTATTCAGTCCTTCTCTGATGTGTGGTTTGAAACATCCACTCGCAGTTGTTGTGCTGTCTTTGCATTGAGTGGATGGTTTCCTCGGCTGGGCTGAAGCTTCTGCGTTGGATGCAATCCCATTTGTTTCTTGTTTCGTCTGTTGCCCTTGCCCAGTCACACATGCTTCTTCCAAATAGGCGGCTATGCCACATGGCCATGAGCAAGGTGCCTGGTTTTCTACTAGAAGTTTCAGGGTTTCAAGTCTTCCGTTCAAGGCTTTAATCCATTTCGAGGTGGTGTGTGTGCCTGATGTAACATCATGGTCTACTCTCATTGCATCACATATGGCTGTGCAGTTTTCCAGCACCTTTTCTTCTTGAGACTCTCCTTTCTCCACTGATCCTCTTGCCTTCCTCGTTGCAAATGGGCTGTCCATATATGTGTGAGTTGACCTCTGGGCTCTCGATTCTTTTCTGTTGATCTCTGTGTCTGTTTTTGAGACCAGACTGTGCCGTTTCGGTACGTAGCACTTCGTCCTACATGTTGAAATCAGTACATGTGATATGTCCTGCTTTGTTCATTTTCCTCAGGATTCCTTTGGGTATTCAGGGTCCCTTGTTGCTGGATAGAGAATTAAGGATTCTCTCATATTTCTGTGGGAAAGATTCTGCAACTTTGACTGGGATTGCATGGAATCCAGAGATTGCTTTATCCGTTATGGAGGTTTCAAGTATTTTAGATCCTACATTCCTATAGCACGGAATACCCTTCCATTTGCTTGTGTCTTCTGGAATTTCTTTCCCCAAAGTTTTGCTAGTTTTCGATTTCCATAGCTTGCACCTGTTTGGCTAAGCTTATTTCTGGAGATCTTATTCTTTTTTTGCTGAGGTTCTGTTTTTCTGTTCTTTTCAAGTTTTCATTAGTTTTGTTTCGGCTGATGTTTATGGCTGTGCTCAGATCTGCTGTCGATGTTGCTGTATTTGCTGAGGAATACTGACGCTGTCTGACGTTGCTTCCCAGCTGCCCCTACACTACCTCCCATGCCTCCCCGAGAATGGCTGGACCAGCTGTGATGCGGTTCACCCCAAGGATTCCGCACGGCCAGCCCCGGGATGCCGACCCAGAATGTGCAGACTTCACCACTGCACCACGGGCCGGCACGTTTCATGTTCCATTGGCAACCTGCAGTTGAGTGGAATGGGACTTGAATATGCTAATTGAGCCCAACTCAGGCACTGTGTAGATGAGGCCAGTTTGTTTTTCTTCTCCACTGTGATGTCAGAGGATTTGTCAGAATTGTGTCTCTGCTGTCCCTGCAAACTTCATGCACACAGGCTTACAGAGCCTGATTTTAGCAGTCTCATAACTCACCCTTACCAGTTACCCTAGGTTTGACCTTCGCTTGGGTTTTTGGGATTGTGACTTACTCTGACTTTCGAACGTTCAGAGTATGTCTAAAACTGACATCTTTCTTTATGTATTATTCATGGGTGATTTCTGTGTGCCTTCCATTTTCTGGGACCGTTTTTTATTTTCCGTGGTAGAATCGTTGATATGGGCTCAGCGAGCTGAAGACTCGAATGAAAGATTGCTTGGACTCTCAAGATCCTGCATTGGTGTTCTTTTATTGAGAGAACAGTACAGGCTAGCATGGGGACAGGACACATTAGCAGTGAAGAGCTACTGCTGCTGCTGCCTGGCGACAGGACCCATGGCAGGTCAGAGCTGTTGCTGCTGCCCTGACTAGAGGGTTAGGGCTAATTTCATAAGGCATGGGTATATGACTTATTTTTACTCGAAAAAGAAATAATGATGTAAAATGTCTTTAAATGATTTCAGTACAGATGGAGTCTGGACATTGTGTTGTCATATTTTTAGATAAGAATCTGGCCATATAGATCAGCATGTAGGTGAGAATGCCCTGGGCTTCTCGCCCTGGGGCAGCCCTAATTCGTACCATAAAAAAATCCACTGGGTCATATAGTTTGGCATGTAGTCCAGGTCACCTTCAGTTTCCCTAGCTGGGGCAGTCCTGATCCACATCATAAAACCTCCCTGAACCTATTTGGACTGGAAATCTTTGGGGATATGGATGATGGTCAGTCTTCTGTGACTACTTCTGGCTGTACAGGGTCGTAGAGCTGTCCCTAAATGGGGCCATAGGTACACTTAGGCAGTTTAGTGGACCAGAAGGCTTGCCCCATTGAGTTCAAGCCTGACAAGTTATACAGATCCTCTGGAGATGAGAGAGTCATTGTCAAGAGGTGGTCCAGGAAGTGAAACATTTTTGACATGCATAAGACAAACAATGAAACAGACAACAAAATATCATAAGAAATACAAGCAGTATGTTTAACCCAATGAATAAGGTTTTGAAGTAGTGCAGAAACCTTGTCCTGACTAGGAGTTCAACCAATCATTTAGATTTAGGGTTGGTCAGACATGGATTTAATTTGGTGGCTGGGATACCAAGCCAGAAATATTTTGACGGTAGTCAGGAATATAGATACAACATTCAGTTTTTATAATGGCACAGGTGCCCCCTTGTGCTGCTGTCAAGACATCCAGAGCCATTTAGATTTGGAGGATTGCCTTACACACTTGGGATACTTCTAAATTGAGCAGTGAAATGCTATGTTGTGTATCATTTAATGCCTTCATAGTAAATTTGTCTAGGACTTCCATGTGCAAGACTTGAATATGCTACAAAAGTCGATTCCTAATTGGTGAAAGAAAATTGTGGAAAGATGGTCATACTAGTGGAAGACAGGGCTGGTCAAGTGCTGTTGCAAGTTGGGTAGGTTAGCAGGAGGAGATATAGTAAATGTAGTTCCACCTTGCATCCAGACAAAGCCTAGAGTGCATCGTCCAATCCATGCAGGTGGTAGCCAAGGTCATAAATTGGAGCCACATATCCACTGACCACCGTTAGGGGCTAACCAACGCATGTTGAGCCATGTATCCCAGTCAGTCTGAAACCAATAAGTATTTTTTTAAGGCTATGATATGAGAAGACATATAACAGGGATTTTTTCCCATAGGTCGAGTGCTATAAGGCCATGTATCACAGGGGTGATATGTTTTCCCCAAAAGAAAGTGGCCTTTTACTGAGTTGCCCACTAGTAGGAGTGAACCAAATATATTCATCCCAAATTTTGTATTGTCCATCCTGTGTGTATTAATAAGTTGGGGACATTACCTTTGGAACTTGTTCTGTATGATCCAAGTGTGACAAGGCAAATCTAGTTAGTATTTGGACAGTAGTATTGAAGGAAAATGTTTGATTGTGGCCAGGGAACTTCCAGGTGTCAGAGGTAGATGGCCACAAGGAGACATTACTATTAATAATACATGAATATTGCGGAAGAAAAGAGCTAGAATCTAATATCCATGAATGCCTACTATAGCTTCTAGAGAAACATATGTTTTTCTCTCTGAAATCACTCTCATTTTTACAAAAGATAGCCAAATCAGGATTAACGAGTTTGCAAATCAAGTGTAGTTTCAATACAACTTGCTCCAATTATTTACATAAGAGCAGCCAGAATAATAATTGTTCATACAGGCTTTTTAAAATGTGGTTCGCTGGATCTTTTCCTGAGGAATCTCACATTGAACTGTGAAGGCCTCTAGAGGCCAGAAAAGCCAAGCCAAGGACTTGCCATCAGACTTGGCCTGAAGTACCTACAGATTTGAGTGGTGTTCGCTTTGAGGTCTCCCCAAATATTTGGAGGTTCCTTGCACCTGCCAGATAAGCAAGCTTCCTTACTTACCGGGTAAGATTGCCAAAATCTCAGTAAACAAGGTACCAGGCCTGTGTTTCCGAGTGGCTGTATTACAGAAAGTCCAATCTTTGTTCCTGAAATGCTGTCTTGTCATATCTGAGCCTGTATGTTTCAAATATGACATTCCAGTCAAAGCCTTGGTAATATAACCAATGTGTCCTGTTATAAGGAGAACAGATTCTTATGGAACTTATGCAAATATTGCCACGAAATGACCATACTCAGTCACAAAGGGTTTCCAAATTCAGGAGGGATAAGGTAGGGAGAAAAAGATAAATGTTTCAGTTTTGCTCATAAAGGTATAATTTCACCAAATGGCTGTAAGTTATAGCTAGCATAAGAGAAAAGAAAAAAAGATTTCCTTCATTATGAGAAAACAAAACAACACATCCAAACTCAACAATATTTCAAACAGAAGTCCTAAAAATTTATAATCGTCCTAATCAGTGCACACAGTCCTGTATAATCAATTCTTGAGCTGAATCTTCTGTTAGCAGATCGATGAGCATAGTTTCTGTTAGAATTCTGTCATTTCTTACTCCGTTCAGTTTTACAATCTGAAGGTTTATCAGAAACCTGTCGTTTAGACTCTTTGTGTCAGAATCCTTTCCAGGAATTTCTCGGAAGTTGAAACATATTTGCAAAAGGAAAAAGCATCAGAGTAAAACAACAACTATCTGGAAATGGACAAAGAACTCAAAAGGGCAATTGGCAAAGAAACTTGACTACTTCTGTGACATATAACACTGCCAGATAATAAGTGAACTTATCACTGACAACTAGGGCAGATCAGAATTTTAGGAATGCTATCTAATTTTGAGACGTCTATATTAATAACATTTACCCATCAAATACCAGCTAAGAAAGTCTATTGTCGCCTATTTCACAATGTTTCCCATTTAATTTAACAGACCAAATAAGCCAAATTACTTTAGCATTTTCCTCCTTGTACGAAGAGAGAGCAAATTTCTTTGAGAAGTCTCAGGGACCCTCTGAAAATCCTCAGAGTAATCATTCTTCTGTCTACCAGGTCTAAAGAACGCCTTCATTCAGGATTTGAATATTTCTGAGGGAGAAGCTTGTCACAACATATCAAAAGTTTTTAAAATGTTCAAATAGCAAACAACACTCACTGTGAAACAATGCTCAGGTATCCATTCAAAGTGATAACAGAAAGAGTCAAAAATATTAAGACTAACCTCAGCCATTATTTTCACAAAACAGATTTGTCTCTTAGGTAGACGTACTCAAAGGAACAGCTCTTACATCCTCTTTACCAAGAGCAGATCAAAAGTTCAAGAAAATGTATCCTTTTAGAGAAAACCAAATTTGAATTTCTGCACCTACTTATTATTAACATTCAAACTCATTCACTTAATTGAACTTACTTTAGTCTACTTGAGCAGGCATAAAACTCATTTCAGAATTCCTTCTTCACAAACCTTCTACGTCTTTCTTTTTCATTTTCAGTACTTGTCCCAAAGTCTTTCTGTTTTCCTTTCTAGTACATCAGGAGCAATTTATCTGTCTTAACCCATCAAACAAAAATATTTCCATTCTTTATACCTTTTTTACTGAAAAGATACATTTTAACCTCCTTGAATACAGAGCTCTTTTGCTTAGTAATTTCCAGTAGCTTTAATTCCATAGGCTAGTTAGAGCCTTTAACGCTTAACGGACCTAGTAAACACTAAAAAGGTAAACAATTATGAAATGTCTTTTATATCAGCATTCTAAACACTTCACAACTTAAGAAACATGACACTTCACAATAAAACACAAGACATGCTTTTTGATACACCCAAACGCTTTTAGCCTCTTCCATAAGAAGCCAAAATTAGATAACTTAGATATGTTTAACAATAATGTGTGAGTGTTCCGTTCTATCCAAAAGTGACCCGCATATTCATCTTTATATCATTTAACTTAACTTGGCAAAACTCAAGATTGTTACCAAAAAGGATTTCGATGTTGTTGTTTCTCCCCAAATATACAGACCATAAAAGTTATTGTACTCACTTTTATGAGTTTTATGTATTTAAACCATTTGTTTCCAACAATTATGTTCAGATTACTAGGGAAACCTCATGAGGCATTAGACAAAACTGGTCATCATTTAAAGCTATTATTTTGCTGACAAATTTAACAGACAACGTGAACTTATATGACTAGTAAACCGAGTCTGAATGCCTGCATCCTATGCAAATACTGACAACTCTGACAAGAAGACAATTTTCAATGAAATCAACAAACTTAAAGAAGCTTTCATTTACCAAAGGTTAATTCACATCACGTTAACTTTGAAAGTCACTTTGTTAATTTCGACTACATTTAGAATTTAAGAAAGCACTTACTTTAAGCCAACTAAACAGAGATCTTAATTTTGGCCAGACCATCCAGTGGTTAAAATATCACAGGTATGATGTACACATAGACACATATACACAGAGACTGTACAACTATTGTTTTAAAAACTACTGCCATGAATCAGGTATAATAATATAAAGCTCACCAGTTACAAATCAAAACTTTGTTTTGAGCCTTTTTACTAATACTTATGGAGAAGACCCTCAAGATGCTAGACTTTTTGCAAGGGCACACTTATGGCCATTTATCCTTTCCCCTCCTTTTTTTTTTTTTTTCAGTCTTAAGAATGAGTGATATGCTAGATAGTAGTTCCTGGAGAGGGGGGAAGATAATCCTTTTCATGGTAAAGGAACAAGGTGGAATCTGAACTGCCTCTAGAACTGTATTTCCAGTCTTGCAAGGATTTTCTAAGGACGGTTGCTCTTGATTTCTCAGAAACTGGACTGTAACTTGAAGGACGTTCTAGGTTGATCTACCTGTCCAACTGCACCAGAAAGGCACAGAGAAACATCACACATTTTCTACCAGCTGGAGTTTCTGGGGCATAACCCATAAAATTGAAAGTGTTCCTAATTAGTTAGAATGACCCTGAGTGATGAGTCTTAAGGGATGCTTATCTCATTCCCCACGGCAGTAAAGCCAGTGTCCGACTGACAGTGAAGTGGAGAAGGGTGGAGTGCATACAAAGGGCTTCAACTGGCTGGAGGCTGGGGCTCCAAGTACCCGGGTTGAGAATGAAGTTCCTTGCAAAAAGTTTTCAAGTTTTCCGATTTTACAGAAGTTCCAGGTTCTGGTCAAGTCCCGCCTGAACTTAACCAAGACTTGGTGACAACCGAGAACATGATGAGCAAAACAAAGAAAGGAAATGAAGACATCAGACCTCACCCTCATGGCCACTCAAAGAGGGTTATCAAGAGAAGACTCACTCAACAGTTCCCATGCTGGGGCGCACTACTGTAGCATGACAGTTCACAGAATAAATCACAGGTCTGCTACCCTCATAGCCAACTCAGTAGGTGACTAAAACACTCAATGAGTCACCCCCCCAGAGAGAGCACCCTACTTGGGCTTTCTGGGGTGATCAGGCCCAGAAATGCCAAGTTTGGCGTCGCAGGGGTGGAGGCCATGACTGTTGACAGATTTCTTTGCTTCCCTGTTGCAAAGCTCAAAAGGAGACGCAAAACGCCATTGCAACTATAAGAAAGATGAAAGAGACAGGTCCATTACCTTGAAAATCCCCCCTGAACCTGGGGCAGCATCCTACCTGTCATTCCTACTGTGGGGTTCCTATAACAAGGGGTGATGGGGGTGTCCCCCAGAATTGCATCCATTGCATATCTTCCCTGGTATGCCTGGAAGTTACAGGTGCCTGGTGAACATCCTTCCTATTCTACCTGGCAGTAATAGGTGCCTGATGAATGGTCCCCAAGACAAAGGGAGAAGTTCAAGAGAGAACAGGATGGAGAAAATTAGTGAGGCATTTTCTGCCGCTCTGGGGGACATTCTACCCAATTGCGTGTTGGAGGCATTCTCCGAGAAGGGCTTCCCATACACAACCAAAGGTTAGACTTTGGTACTTTCCTTGAACTGGAGTCCCAATTGGGGCATTCACACAGTTCAGAGCATGGTCAGGAGCCATGGGAGGTATCCTAATCCAACCTTAGGAAAAGAAACCTTCCAGGGGAGTCTTGCAGATTGCTGACCATCCTAATGACTTAAGTGGCCGACCCGTGCCCACCTAAAATTTGTATATTAGAGATAGGGTCAGGAAGGAATGGAGTAATTCACTCTACATCGCCCTTAGGCTTAAGGTACTGATTCTCTTCAAGCTGAATGCCATGATTTGCCCCATAGAGTAGCCATGGGCAGCAAACGTGGATTCTTACAGCTATCCAAGACAGTTCCTGATGGAGAAGTGAATTTAGATTCATCCTCGAAACAGAGAGAGGCACAAGGAAGAAAAGGGCACTTACCAGAAGTTGAGCTCAGAAACCGATGAAGCAAGTTCCCGGTAGGGGGGCCACAAGATATGATGGTGGGTCAACGAGCTGATGAGTCGGAAGAAAGATTTCTTGGTCTCTCAAGGCCTGGCAGAGGTGCTCTTTTATTTAGAGAATGGTACAGGATAACATAGGGACAGGACCCATGGGGAGTAAAGAGTTGCTTCCTGGGGACAGGACCTATGGGTAGTGAAGAGCTGCAGGCATGGGAACTGGATGCATGGGCAGTGAATAGCTGCTGCTGCTGCATGGGGAAAGGAGCCATGGGAAGTCAGATGTCCCGCCGCTGCCCTGAATTGAGGGTAAGGGCAAATTTTATAAGGCATGGGTACGTGACATTTTTACTGGAAAAAGAAAAGATGATGTAAAAAGCCATTAAATGACTTCAGTACAGAATGGAGTCTGGTTATTGTGTGGTCGTATAACATTAGATATGAATTTGGCCATATAGATAGGCATGTAGGTGAGCATCACCTGGGCTTCTCTCACTGGGGCACCTCTAATTCATACCAAAAAAAATTCACCGGGTCATATGCTTTGACATGTAGGCCAGGTAACCTTGGGCTTTTCGAGCTTGGGCAGCCTTAATCCACATCAATCGTCATTGTCTTTCTCAGCTATCTCCCATAGATACGCTTATCAGTCCATTCTCCTTCATTCCAAGTTATGAATTTTGTGATTCTTTAATCACCATATGTTCTCTAGGCTGATGTGTGAGTGTTTTCATGATTGTTGGGCATTGCCTTTGAATTTCCATCGTTCACTTGAAGGAATCTTTGCTATCTTAGCCTAGGTCCAACTGAGCACTGAGAACACGAGGTCACCTTGGTTGGTTTGACATTCTGAGATCAGAAACTCCAAATTCTAGGTTGTCCAGGCAACCACCTTATTGACATAATGTTTGTGAGACAAATTAGAGAAATCTGATGAATTCCTGTCTCCAGGTAAGATATTTTTATGTCTCTTTTCTAAATTTGGGAAGGCTGGAACTTGACCCTGGATCCATGGTCCTCGTAGTAGATTACGTCTAGATACTGCTTTACTTTATTTCTGTAGGGTTTGTAAGTTGTTTGATTTACACCCTAAGCTCTGGCATGTTTATTTTTCATTAAATATAAGTGTAATGTTCTAATTTTCAGCCAGCTTCCTCACATATGCTGTCAAAACACATAGTCAATAATCTTCTACGGCCAGAGATGGGAGAGAATTTCGCTGGTGCCAAACTGAGCATTCTAGCTTTGGATGTCAGTCTTCACTTTGGATTGGTGATTCCCAGAGGGAATGAAAAAATCCAAAAAGGCGTGCTGATTTGGGGCATAAAGGATTTGAGGCTGAAAGAGATTAGAGAAGATGAACTTCCAAGGACTGTGAATCTCCTCCAAATGCTTAATGATGCTACAGAAAGTAGACCATTGCAAATAGATTATGGGGAATACTATGAAGAGAATGTGTTCCGTGCTAAACAGATGAACCAAGGGAAAATGTTACCGTCTATGATGTTATGAGTAATTACATTCACGAATAATCACAGCAGGCCATCTTCTTCCCAAGTTCAGGAAAAATATTGGTCCACAAGTAAAATTCAGGGCCAGCTATGTGTTCAGGAGTGTAAGTGCCCACATTCCTATTGGGTGGCCTGGGATTCATGGATTCACATCACTGGTGCTGATCAGATTAGTAACGTTGGGAAAGATAGATTTCATGGTATGGTGTGTACAGAGATCACAAAGAAGTCGAAATTATGAGCATACGTTAGAGATAGGCAATAGGAAAAAAAACATGAAAATATTGCAATCTATGACACATCTGGTACACTTCCCTAAATACAGACTGAAGGAAGTGATGTGACCTGCATAGGTAGAATTGGCGGACTGCATGAGATGACACGATCATTGCACATCAGAGGCTTGAGTGGGCAACTTCAACTTTGGATGGACTCCAGGACTTTCACTGGGGAAAGTCTACACATTCGGCCATATTCACAAAATGTAACAGATTAAACCCAGGATAAACTTAAAGTAAAGAAACCATGTCTAGAGAGAATGTAGTAGACATTTAAAAGTTGAAGGATAAAGTTAGAAACCCACAAGAAATCCATGAAATGGAAAACTATTCCAGCTGGAAAGGGAGAGTAGTCATGTTCATAGAAGATGCTGGGAGAACTTAGAAGTTTGAGGGAGTTTATGACATCACAGTGACCATGTCACCCAAGATGGCCTCATGGTTATAGTCTGAGGATTGTCCTCGGCTACGATACTCAAGTTAGAGATACCCAGAAGAGAATTTAAAAACAGAAACCAGGCACTGAAACTTGAAGAGAGAGAATACACGCTGATTAAAGGGGTAAGAAAGAAGTCATTGTGAGGAAGCAATAATAGGGGACAAGCGCTGAGTGGAGAACATTGTAATCTACTCAAGTGTATGGGGAGGCCATGCTGATGCAAGCTTGAAACTTGATTTGAAACCAGAGGCTGGACTTGGGGCTTATCAGACCTACATTGTCCTTCTGCCTTAATCATAATCCAAAATTAAGAATGATCTCCTGAGGACACTGTAGACAATGATTGATGCTTCCTTTCCTATGCCCCTAGCATTCATTGAAGAGAAGTCTCACTTTCCATAGCTCTGGCATTACAGAGGCCCATTGGGTACATGCTAATGTGTCACAAGTTATCTCTTTGAACCCTTGAAGGAATGGACCCCCGTCATGCTTCGTGTATGTCCCATTGTTTGACAGGGCTCCAGAATTGTGCTAGGAAGCACCCTATTCCAGACGGCTTCATTGCATTGTGAGGGCTGCCCTACCAGGCTAATATGCTTGGTTTGGCTTCAATGAAATTCTCTCCCCGTATCTCTTGAAGTAGAATGATTATTAATATCGTGTATTGACAGCATACGTAAGGAGGTTGGCTCAAAATTAGAACATTACAATTATGTTTATAGAAAAATAAACATGCCAGAGCTGAGGATGTAAATCGAACAAGTAAAACACTCTATAGAAATATAGTAAGCCAGTATCTAGACGTAATATACTAGAACACTCAAGGATCAGGAGTAAAGTTCGAAACTTCCCAAATCCAGAAATGAGACAGAAAAGTATCTTACCTGGAGCGGAGTTCATGAGGTTTCTCTAATATGTCTCGGAAACATAATGTCCGTGAAGGCGGTTGCCAGCACAACCTCGAATCTGGAGTTTCTGATCTCAGAATGTCAAAGCAACCAAGACGACCACGTGTTCTCAGGGCTCAGTGTCACCTCGGCCAGGATTATAGTTTCCTACAGGTGACCGATGGAAATTCCAAGACAACACGCAACAGTCACGAAAAGACTCAGACCTCGGCATACAGAACATATGGTGATTACAGAAATACAAAAGTCATAGCTTGCAATGAAGGAGAACGGACTGATAAGCATGTCGAAGAGAGATAGGTCAGAAAGACCATAGCGATTAGACTTTGGAAAAGAGAAAAAAATCCCTGAAAATGGAAGGCCAATAGAAATCACATCTGAATAATCCACAGTGAAAGACTTCAGTCATTAGACAGACTCTGACTGGGCGTTTGAAAGTCCGAGAAAGTCACAAAGCCAAAAACTACAGCAAAGGTCAAACCTGGACTAACTGGAAGGGTGAGTTATGGGACTGCTCCACGCGGGCTCTGAAAGCCTGCATCCACGAAGCTAGACAGGGCAGCAGACACACGATTCTGACAAATCCTCCGACATCACAGAGGGCCAGAAAAAGAAGCTGGCCTCATCTACACAGGGCCAGAGGTGGGCTCAAATAGCATATTCAAGTCACATCCCACTCAACTGCAGGTTGCCAATGGAACACGAAAGGGGCCGGCCAGTGTGGAAGTGGTGAAGTCCGCGCATTCTGGTTTGGGAGCCCGGCTTTGGAGAGATGGAATCCTGCGGGTGAGCATCCTCACGGCTCGTCCAGCCATTCTGGGGCAGATGTGTGAGGTAGTGTAGAGGTAGATGGGAAGTGACATTAGACATCTCCACTTTTCCACAGCAAATACAGCAGCATGGCCCGCAGATGTGAGCACAGCCATAAACTTCTCCCAAAACAAAGCCAATCGAAAGTTGCAAAGAATTGAAAAATTGAACCTCAAAAAAGAAAGCATGCCAGTAAGAAGTAAAAGATATCTAGCAATAACCGTGGCCAAACAGGGGAAAGCTATGGAAACCGAAATCCAGCAAAGATTCTGGGGAAGAAACTCCAGAAGACACAAGGAGACGGAAGGCGATTCCGTGTTCTTCGAATGGAAGAACTAACACACTTGAAGCGTCCATACTGCATAAAGCCATCTCTGGATTCCATGCAGTCCCAGTCAAAGTCGCAGCACTATTTCTCACGGAAATGGAAGAGAGAATCCTAGAGTTTCTATCCAGCAACAAAGGACACTGAATAGCCAAAGGAATACTGAGGAAAACGGACAAAGCAGCAGGCATCACACATTGATTTCCAGATATAGGATGAAGTGCTAGGTACGGAAACAGCACAGCCTGGCGCCCAAAAGAGGCACACAGACCCATGGAACAGAATCGAGAGCCCAGAGGTCAACTGACACACATATGGACAGCCCATTTTCGACCAGGGAGCCAAGAGGAGACAGCAGAGAAAGGAGAGTCTCGACAAGAAATGGTGCTGGGAAGACAGCTCAGCCACGTGGAACACAGTGAGAGTAGACCATGATGTTACACCAGGGACACACACCACCTCGAAATGGATTAAACCTTGAACAGAAGACTTGAAAACGTGCAGCTTCTAGGAGAAAACGCAGGCAGCTTGCTCTTTGCCATCTGGCTTAGCCACCTGTTTGGAAGAAGCATGTGTGACCGTTCAAGAGAAACAAAGGAAACAAGAAACAAGCGGGACTCCATCCAACGCAGAAGCTTCTGCCCAGCCAACGACACCATTGACTGACTGCGAAGACTGTGCAACAACTGACAGCAGATGTTTGCAAACCGCACATCGGAGAAGGGGTGAACAGCCATAAGATCCAATGAACTCATATGTCTCCACAGGAAAAAAAACAGCAAGCCCAATAAAACCAGGGCAAAAGAGGGAAACAGACAGCTCTCCCAGGAAGATACAAAGATGGACAACAGGCTGTATGAAAACATGCTCATCAACATTAAGTCTCTGCTCAATGCAAATACAAACGGCACTGAGATAGCAGCTCACAGTGGTCAGAATGGCTATAAGGATGAAGACAGGAACCAACAAGTTTCAGAGAGGAGGTGGAGAGAAGGGAAGCCTCCTGCATTGCTGGTGGGAGTGTAAACCTGTGCAGCCACTACGCACACTAGTGTGGAATTGCCTCAGAATTTTCAGAATACATCTACCACATGATTCAGGTATTCCTCTGTGGCGTATATATCCAAAGATCTTGGAAACACTAATGCACAGAGATCCGTGCATCGCTGTATTCTCCACAGCCTTACTCCCAATATGCAACATTTGGAAGCCTCCCTGATGCCCATCAAGGGACGAATGGAGAAGGAAGATGGGCTATAGCCACACAATGGCATAGCATTCAGCTGTAGGAACAGATGCAGTGCAGACGTTTGTGACCACCTTAATGTCTCCTGAGGGTATCAGGGGAACTGAAACAGGCCCTGGGGAAAGGTCAAATACCACAGGATCTCACGTGCAAGGAGAAGAGGAAATATGGACTAACAAACAGGTAGCACGTGACATAGGATTGGCAGTTCCCAGAGGGAAAGGGGGGCGGGGGACGGAGGGACAAAGAGTTGATTAGGCACAAGTGTGTGGTGTGGGCCTGTAATTAGGCTTACGCTGGTGAAGATGATGTAGCCTACACATAAGTCTAAATCTATGAGGATGTAGATTTGAAAGCTATAGGATGTTAGAATGCAGGGTTACGGAAATCAATTCACATAAAATCAAAACTCCAAAAAGGGGTGCAGATTTACGGCCTAAAGCTTTGGAGGCTGAAAGATTTTAGAGAAGATGAACATCCAAGGATTAGCAATCGCCTCCAAATGCTTAATGATGATACAGAAAGGTAGACCTTTGCAAAGAGATGAAGAGGAATACTACCAAGAGAACATGGTCGGAGCCAAATCATGAATCAATGCCAAATGTTACCGACACTAATGTTACTACCGCTTCCCTTCACGAATGATCAAAGCAGGCCAACATCTTCCCAAATTCAGGCCAAAGGTTGGTCCAAAAGCTCAATTTGGGGCCGGGCTGTGGTGTAGCAGGTAAGTGCCCACATCCGCTTGGGCGGCCCGGGCTTCACCGGCTAGCATCACGCGTGCAGATCAGATTACTAGCCTTAGGAAATACAGATTTCAAGGTCTGGTGGTCACAGAGATCATAAAGAAGTAGAAATGGTGAGGAGACCTTATCAGTACGCACCAGAAAAAGATCCAGGAGAATATTACAATCTATGAACGCATAAGGAACACTTCCCCAAATGATGAAGGAAGGAAAACATGTGACCTGCCAAGGAAGAATTGTCAGACTGCTAGGAGATCACACGATCAGTGTGCATCAGGGGAATGCCTGGGCAACTTCAACATGAGAGGGTCTCCCGGACGTTCTCTGGGGAAAGTCCACCCATTTGGCCATATCCACAAAAGATAAGAGATAAAACCCGGGATAAGCTTAAAGGAAAGAAACCGGTGTCTAGAGGGAACTTAGTAGACCCTTCAAGTCCTTGGAGAAAGTTAGAAACCGACAAGAAATCCAGAGCAAGGAAAACTATCCTACCTGGAAACGGGGACTAGTCAGATTGGGATGAGACGGCTCTGAAACACTGTGTGCATTGAGGTTGTCAGGACAACTTTGAATCTGAGGGTGTTTATGACATCACGGTGAACATGTCACCCAAGATGGCCGCATGTTTACAGTCCGAGGATTGGCCTAGTCTAGGACACTCAAGTGAGAGATACCCAGAAACAGCTTTTCCAAACAAAAACTTGAAAAAATCAAACAGACTCTGATTCAAGGGAGAAGAAAGGAATCATTGGGAACAAGCGATAATAGATGGACAAGCACAGAGAGGAGAACATTGTCACCTACTCAAGTAGATGGTGAGGTCGTGCAGATTCAATCTTGGAACTTGATTTGAAACAAGAGGCCAGACTTGGGGCTTATGAGACCTACATTGTCCTTCTGCCTTACTCATAATCCAAAGTACAGAATGATCTCTTGGGGACGTTGAAGAGAAGAATCGAGGACTCCTTTCATAGGCCCCTAACATCCTTTGAAGAGAACTCTACCTTTGCATAGCTCTGGCCTCACGGGGGCCCACTGGCTACATGCTAAGGTTTCCCAAGAGATCTCTTTGAATCCTTGAAGGCATGGACGCCTGTCATGCTTGGGGTATGTGGCTTGGTTTGAAGGGCTCTAGAAGTGTGCTGAAAAGCACCCTTTTCCAGAGGGCTTCATTCCTGCGTGAAGGCTGCCCTCCCAGGCTACAGTGCTCAGTTGGGCTCCAATGAAATTAACTCCCCCATCTCTTGCCGTAGGAGTACTGATTCTGTGCTTTGACACCACATGGAAGGAGGTTGACTGAAAACTAGAACATTACCATGATATTTAAAGAAAAATACACACGCCAGAGCTGAGGATGTCAATCAAACAGTAACAGACTCTGTAGAAATAAAGTAAGGCAACATCTAGATGTAATCTAGGGGAGCGTTCAAGGTTCAGGGCTGAACGTCGAAACATCCCAAATCCAGGGGAAGAGACGGAAGGATTTCTCACCTGGAGAGAGGAATTCATCAGACTCATCGAATTTGTCTCAGAACCATTGTGTCCGTGAAGGTGGTTGCCAGGACAACGTCTAACCTGGAGTTTCTCATCTCACAATGTCAAATGAAGCAAGATGGACACGTGTCCTCAGTTCTCAGTTGGACGTAAGCTAGGATAGCAAAGATTCCTTCAACTGACAGATGGAAATTCAAAGACAACATCCAACAATCACCAAAGCACCCACACGTCGGCCTACAGAACATATGGTGATTAAAAAAATACAGAATTCCTAACCTAGAATGAAGGAGAACCCACTGATAAGCATATCGAAGGGAGAGAGATCAGAAAGACCACTACGATTAGACTAAGGAAAGAAAACAAGCTCCCAGAAAATGGAAGGCAAACAGAAATCACACCTGAATACTCCACAGTGAATGAAGACAGTGTTTACAAAGAGTCTGCTTGAACGTTTGAAAGTCCGAGAAAGTCACAACCCCAAAATTTGCGGTGAATGTCAAACCTGGGCTAACTGGGAAGGGTGAGTTCTCAGACTGCTCCAAGCTGGCTCTGAAACCCTGTGTCCATGATGCTTGCTGGGACAGCAGAGACCCAATTCTGACAAATCCCAGTGGACCGGAAAAACAACCTGGCCTCGTCTACACTGGACCAGATTTGGGCTCAAGTAGCATATTCAAGTCACATTCCAATCAACTGCAGGTTGCCAATGGAACACGAAAGGGGCCGGCCAGTGTTGCATAGGTGACGTCCGCGTGTTCTGTGTCGGCAGCATGTGGTTGGCCACGTGGAATTCTGGGGTGAGCCTCCTCACCGCTCGTGCAGCCTTTCTGGGGCAGGCGTCCGAGGTAGTGTAGAGGCAGATGGGAAGCGACGTTAGACTGGGTCAGTCTTCATCAAAAAATACGGCAGCATTGACAGCAGATATGAGCACAGCAGTAAACATCTGCCTAAACAAAACCAATTAAAAGTTGCAAATGATGGAAAAACTGAACCTCAAAAAAAAAAAAGCATGCTAGAAAGAAAAACAAGTAATCTAGGGATAACCTGCGCAAAACAGGTGAAAGCTATGTAAACCGAGAAATAGCAAACCTTTGGGAACGAAATTCCAGAGGACACAAGGAAACGGAAGGGAATTCAGTGCTCTTGGAATGAAACAAAACGAAGAAAGCATGAAGTATCATCACAATGATTCCTTTCTCATGCCTTGGATCAGTGTCTCATTGGTCTCTTCAAGTTTCTGTGCCCGGTTTCTGTTTGGAAAAGCTGTTTCTGGGTATCTCTCACTTGATTCTCCTAGCCTAGGCCAATCCTTGGACTGTAAACATGTGGCCATCTTGGGTGACATGTTCACCGTGATATCATAAACACCCTCAGAATTCTAAGTTGTACTGACAACCTCCATGCACTCAGTGTTTCAGAGCCATCTCATACCTGTCTGACTACTCCCGTTTTCCAAGTAGGATAGTTTTGCCACTTTTGGATTTCTTGTCGGGTTCTAACTTTCTCCTCGAACTTTGAAAGGTCTACAACATTCCCTCTAGACACGGGTTTCTTTCCATGAAGTGTATCCCCGGTTTTCTCCCTTATCTTTTGTGGATGTGGTCAAAAGGGTGGACCTTCCCCAGAGAAATACCTGGAGCTCCTCCCAAGTTGAATTTACGCAGGCAATTCTCTGATGTGCAATCAGCGTGTCATCTCCTAGGAGTCTGACAATTCCACCTGGGCAGGTCACATGTTTTCCTTCCTTCATCATTTGGGAAATTGTACCTTATGCATTCATAGGTTGTAATATTCTCAGCCTTCATTTTCCAGTGTGTATTGAAAATGTCTCCTCAGAATTTCTACTTCTTTATGATCTCTGTGCCCACCATACTGTGAAATCTGTATTTCCTAATGCTAGTAATCTGATCTGCAACCCTGATGATAGCAGGTGAAGCCCGGGCCGCCCAATCAGAACTTGGGCACTTACCTGCTACACTACAGGGCCGACCCTGAATTAGGCTTTTGGACAAAACTTTGGCCTGATCTTGGGAAGATGTTGGCCTGCTTCAATCATTCGTGAAGGCAGTTAGTAACATCATGGACGGTAGCATTTTCCACTGGTTCATGAGTTTAGCATGGAACACGTTCTCTTGGTAGTGTTCCTCTTCATCTCCTTGCAATGGTCTACCTTTCTGTAGCGTCCTTAAGCATTTTGAGGTGATTACCAATCCTTCGAAGTTCATCTTCTCTAATTTCTTACAGACTCCAAAGCTTTAAGCCGTGAACCTTAACGTCTTTTGGGAGTTTTGATTTTACGTGAATTGTTTGCCATAACCCAGCATTATAACATCCTATACCTTTCAGATCTACATCCTCATAGATTTAGACTTCTGTGTACGTTACATCATCTTCACTACCGTAAGCCTAATTACAGGCCCTCACCACACTCTTGTGTCAAATCAACTATTTCTCCCTCTGGGCCCCGCCACCTTTCCCTCTGGGAACCAGAAATCCCATGTCACGTGCTAGCTGTTTCTTGGTCCTTTTTTTCCTCTTCTCCTAGTAAGTGAGACCCTATGGCATTTGACCTTCCCTCTGGGGCTTGTTTCCATGCCCCTAAAACCCTCAGGAGCCATTCTGTTGGTCACAAATGGCTGGAAGGCATCTGTTCCTGAAGCTGACTGCTATGCCGTTGTGTGGCTATAGCCCATCTTTCTTGTCCCTTGATGGGCACCAGGGAGGCTTCCCTGTCTTTGATATCGGGAGTAAGGTTGTGGTGAGCACAGCGGTGCACGGATCTCTGTGCATTAGCGTTTGCAACTTTTTTGGATATATATGCCACATAGGAGTACCTGGATCATGTGGTAGATGGATTCTGAAAATTCTGAGGCAATTCCACACCACTTCGCGTAGTGGCTGCACCGGTTTATACTCCCACCAGCAGTGCAGGAGGCTTCCCTTCTCTCCACCTCCTCTCTGAAACTTGTTGGTTCCTGTCTTCATCCTTATAGCCATTCTGACCACTGTGAGCTGCTATCTCAGTGCCGTTCGTATTTGCATTGAGCAGAGACTTAATGATGATGAGCATCTTTTCATACAGCCTGTTGTCCATCTTTCTATCTTCCTGGGAGAGCTGTCTGTTTCCATCTTTTGCCCAGGATTTATTTGACTCGTTGACTTTTCTCCTGTGGAGATGTATGACTTCATTGGATCTTTTGGCTATTCACCCCTTCTCCGATGTGTGGTTTGCAAACCTGCTGTCGCAGTTGTTGTGACGTCTTTGCATTGAGTCGATGGTGTCATTGGCTGAGCAGAAGCTTCTGTGTTGGATGGAGTCCCGCTTGTTTCTTGTTTCCTTTGTTGCCCTTGCCCAGTCACACATGCTTCTTCCAAATAGGCGGCCAAGCCAGATGGCAAAGAGCAAGCTGCCTGCGTTTTCTCCTCGAAGTGTCACGGTTTCAAGTCTTCTGTTCAAGGCTTTAATCCATTTCGAGGTGGTGTGTGTGCCTGGTGTAACATCACGGTCTACTCTCATTGTGTTACATCTGGCTGTGCAGTCGTTCCAGCACCATTTCCTGTCTAGAGTCTCTTTTCTCCGCTTTCTCCTCTTGGCTCCCTGGTCGAAAATTGGCTGTCCATAGGTGTGTGAGTTGATTTCTGGGCTCTCGATTCTGTTCCATGCATCTGTGTGCCTCCTTTGCAGGCCAGGCTGTGCTGTTTTGGTACCTAGCTCTTCGTCCTATATGTGGCAGTAAGAAAGTGTGATAATTGCTGCTTTGTTCGTTTTCCCCAGGATTACTTTTGCTATTCAGTGTCCTTTGTTGCTGGATAGAAACTTTAGGATTCTCTCTTCTATTTCTGTGGGAAAGATTGCTGCAACTTTGACTGGGACTGCATGGAATCCAGACATTGCTTTGTCGACAAAATAATCCGTAACCAATCTGTAAATGAAAATTTGGGGGAGTTTATTCTGAGCTTCAATCTGAGGATTATAACCCGGGGCCTTTCTACCCAAAGGAAGAAAGAGCATCAGAGAAGTGGGGGTGCACAGACTGGTTGTATTCCCCTCATAGAGGATGTTTCACATAGGATTGAAATGTCCCATTTACAATAGTCGCGAGACTGCTCTGTTGGCACAGCGATTGATGGAAATAGCAGGTAGGTCTTCTGTCTCAGTGAACACAGTAGGGTGGCAGTCTGTTGTCTACAGCTGACTGGTCGCAGGTGAGCTGGGTGGTCAAGGGTGAGTGCAGCAATCAGTTCCTAGCCTAGAGAGAAATGCTTATCCCTAAAGAAATGCTAATGTGGGGGGAAGTTGCACCTTTATCTCAAGGGCCATAGGAAATGTCTAAGCAGATATGCAATGCGTGCTAAATAGCCATAGTCAGGCCCTTTTGGAAAAAACAAAATCAGGCCGAATTAGGTTTATACCAAATGGCTTCCTCATATAGTCCAATATATCCAATTGCTTCCCATTTTTATTTGAGCTTTATTCCGTATGGACGTTTCAAGTCTGTCCGTTTTTCCATTCGAAGGGAACGGAATAGCCTTGCATTTCCTTGTGTCTTGTGGAATTTCTTTCCCCAAAACTTTGCTAGTTTTTGTTTCCAATCACTTTCTACTGTTTGTCCAAGGTTATTCGCAGGTATCATTTTCTTCTCACTGGCATGGGTTTTTTTTGAGGTTCAGCTTTTCTATTCTTTGCAACTGTTAATTGGTTTTGTTTGGCAGAAGTTTATGGCTGTGCTCAAATCTGCTGGCCGTGCTGCTCTCTTTGCCGAGGAAGAGTGGCGCTGTCTAACATCGCTTCCCCTCTGCCTCTACACTAGCTCGCACGCCTGTCCCAGAATGGCTGGACGAGCGTTGAGGAGGCTCAACCCCAGGATTACACGCGGCTGACCCTGGCCTGCTGACCCAGAACACGTGGACTTCACCGCTGGCCCACTGGCTGGACCGTTTCATGCTGCATTGGCAACCTGCGGTTGAGTGGAATGTGACCTGAATATGCTACTTGAACCCAACTCTGGCCCTGTGTAGATGAGGCCAGGTTGTTTCTGTGGCCCGTTGTGATGTTGGAGGATTTTTCAGAATCGTGTCTCTGCTGTCCAGTCTAGCTTTTGGACACAGGGTTTCAGAGCACGCGTGGAGCAGTCTCATAACTCACCCTTCCCAGTTAGGCCAGGTTAGACCTTCCCTGCAGTTTTTGTGGTCGTGACTTTCCCGAACGTTCAATCGTTCAAGCACAGTCTGTCTAAAGACTGACATCCTTCACTGTGGATTATTGAGGTGTGATTTCTGTTGGCCTTCCATTTTATGGGACCCTGTTTTCTTTTCCATGGTCTAATCGTCATGTTCTTTATGAGCTTGTCCTTTGACATGCTTATCAGTGCGTTCTCCTTCACTCCATTTTAGGAATTTTGTATTTCTTTAATCACCATATGTTCTGTAGGCCAAGGTGTGAGTCTTTTCGTGATTGTTGGGTGTTATCCTGGAATTTTCATCGTTCACTTGAGGGAATCTCTGCTATCCTAGCCTAGATCCAACTGAGCACTGACTACACGTGGTCATCTTGGTTCGTTTGACATTGTGAGTTGATAAACTCCAGGTTCGAGGTTATCCTGGCAACCACTTTCATGGGCCCAATGGTTCCGACACAAATTAGATGAATCTGATGAATTCCTCTCTGCAGGTGAGAGACCTTCTGTCCCTTTTCTGGATTTGGGAAGTCTCGTGCTTGACCACCGATCCTTGAACTTTCCACTAGATTACATCTAGATACTGGCTTACTTTATTTCCACTGGGTTTGTTATTTGTTTGATTTACATCCTCAGCTGTGGCATGTTTATTTTTCTTTAAGTATAATGGTAATGTTCTAATTTTCTGCCATCCTTTCTACGTGTGGTTTCGAAACACATAATCAATACTCCTTCTACGGTAAGAGATATGGGGAGAGAATCTCACTGATCCCACTGAGCCCTGTAACCTGGGAGGCCAGCCTTCACAAAGGATGAAGCCCTCTGCAAAAGGTTACTTTTCAGCACACTTCTAGAGCCCTTCCAAACCAAGAGACATACCCAAGCATGGCAGCGGTCCATTCCTTCAAGGCATCAATGAGCTCTCATGTGATATATTGGCATTACCCAGTGGGCCCCCGTGACTTGAGAGCTGTGGAAAGTGAGAATTCTCTTCAAGAATGCTAGGGGCATAGGAAAGGAGGCCTCGATTCTTCTCTTCAATGTCTTCAATTGATCATTCTTGACTTTGTATTATGGGTAAGGCAGAAGGACAACGTAGGTCTGATAAGCCCCGGGTCCGGCCTCGTTTTTCAGAACACATTTCCACCTTGAATCAGCATGGCCTCCCCAGACTTCCGTAGATGACAATGTTGTCCTCTGAGTACTTGACCCTCTATTGTCTCTTCTTCCCAATGATTCCTTTCTCATCCCTTGAATTAGCGTCTCTTTGATGTCTTCAAGTTTCTGTGCCCGGTTTGTGTTTGGAAAAGCTGTTTCTGTGTACCTCTCACTTGAATATCCTAGCCCAGGCCAATCCTAGAGCTGGAAACCTATGGCCAACTTTGGTGACATGGTCACCGTGATGTCATAAACATGCTCAGAATTCTAAGTTGTCCTGACAACCTCCATGCACACAGTGTTTCAGAGCCATCTCATACCAGTCTGACGACTCCCCCTTTCCAGGTGCGATAGTTTTCCTTTTTCTGGACTTCTTGTCTGTTTCTAACTTTATCCTCGAACCTTGAAAGTTCTACTACATTCCTTCTAGACAGTGGTTTCTTTCCTTTAAGATAGTCCTGAGATTTATCTCTTATCTTCTGTGGATGTGGCCAAATGTGTGGACTTCCACACAGAAAGTCCTGGAGTCCCTGCAAAGCTGAAGTTACCCAAGCAATCCTCTGATGAGCAATGATCATGTCAACTCATAGCAGTCTGGTGTTTCCACCTTGGCAGGTCAGATGTTTTCCTTCCTTCATCATTTGGGGAAGTGTACCTGATGTGTTCACAGATTGTAATATTGTCATGGTTCGTTTCCTCGTGTGTATTCATAAGGTATCCTCACAATTTCTACTTCTTCATGATCTCAGTCGGCACCATACCTTGAAATCTATATTTCCTAATGCTGCTAATCAGATCTGCACCTGCGATGCCAGCCTGCCAGTCCCAGGCCGCCCAAGTGGAACATGGACACTTACCCACTACACCAGAGGGCTGGCCCTGAATTGGACTTTTGGACCAACCTTTGGCTTGAACTTGGGAAGATGTTGGTCTGCATAGATTATTCAAAAAGTAATTACCAGTAACATCGTGGACAGCAACATTTTCACTTGGCTTAGGGGTTTAGCACGGGTCATGTTCTGTTGGTAGTGTTCCTCTTCATCTCTTTGCAATGGTGTACCTTTATGTTGCATCATTAAGCATTTCGAGGTAATTGTCAATCCTTTGAAGTTCATAATCTCTAAACTCTTTCAGCCTGCAAACTTTATCCCTTAAACCTGCTTGCCTTTATGGAGTTTTGATTTTAGGTGAATTGATTTCCATAACCTAGCATTAGAGAATCCTATAGCTTTCAGATTTACATCCTCATAGATTTAGACTTCTGTGTATGCTACATCTTCTTCCCCACAGTAAGCCTAATTACAGGCGCACACCCCACACTTGTTCCTAATCAACTCTTTCTCCCACCGTCCACTGCCACCCGTTCCCTCTGGGAACCACCAATCCCATATCACGTTCTACCTGTTTGTTGGTCCTTATTTTAATCTTCGGCTTGTAAGTGAGATGCGATGATATTTGATTTCTCCCTTGGGCTTGTTTCAGTTCCCCTCCCACCCTCAGGATTGATTCTGCTGTCACAAATCGCTGGACTGCACTGTTTCTTACAGCTGAGTGTTTTGCCTTTGTGTGGATATAGCCCAACTTCCTTCTCCATTGGTCCTTTGATGGGCACCAGGGCGGCTTCCAAGTCTTGGATATCGAGAGCAAGGCTGTGGTGAACACAGTGGGGCACGGATCTGTGTGCATTAGTGTTTCGCAGTTCTTTGGATAAACACGCTGGAGAGGAATAGCTGGATCATATGGTAGATGGACTTGGAGATTTCCGAGGCAATTTCACATGGCTATGCCTAGTGCCCTCACCGGTTTGCACTCCCACCAGAGGTGCAGGACTCTTCCCTTCTCTCCACCTTCTCTCTGACACTTGTTGTTTCCTGTCTTGTTCCTTATAGCCATTCTGAACACAGGGAGCTGTCATCTCATTGCTGTGAGGATTTGCGTTGGCCTTATACTTAATGGTGTTGAACATGTGTTCATACAGCTGTTGGCCACCTTTCTGTCTTCTTGGAGTAAATCTCTGTTTCCATCTTCTGCCCAGGTTTTAATGGGCTTGTTTTTTCTCTTGTGGAGACGTGTGTGGTCATTGGGTCTTTTGGCTATTCAGCCCTTCTCAGATATGTGGTTTGAAACATCCTCTCCCTGTTGTTGTGCTGTCTTTGCATTGAGTGGATGGTTTCCCCGGCTTGACAGAAGCTTCTATGTTGGATGGAGTCCTGCTTCTTTCTTCTTTTCTTTGTTGCCCTTGCCCAGTCACACATGCTTCTTCCAAATAGGTGGCTACCCCAGATGGCAAAGAGCAAGCTGCCTGTGTTTTCTCCTAGAAGTTTCACTGTTTCAAGACTTCCGTTGAAGGCTTTAATCTATTTCGAGGTGGTGTGTGTGCCTGGTGTAACATCATCATCTACTCTTATTGTGTTGCATGTGGCTGTGCAGTCTACCCAGCACCATTTATTTTAGAGACTCTCCTTTCTCCACTGTCTCCTCTTGCCTTCCTCATTGCAAATGTGCTGTCCATATATGTGTGAGTTGACCTTTGGGTTCTGCATCCTGTTCCATTGGTCTTTGTGCCTGTTTTTGGGACCAGTCTGTGCTGGTTCGGTACCAAGCGCTTCATCCTACATGTTGAAATCAAAGTGTGATATGTCCTGCTTTGTTCGTTCTCCTCAGAATTCCTTTGGGTATTTAGGGTCCCTTGTTGCTGGATAGAGACTTTAGGATTTTCTCTTCTATTTCTGTAGGAAAGATTGCTGTAAATTTGACTGGGATTGCATGCAATACAGAGATTGCTTTATCCATTACGGACGTTTCAGGTATTTTAGATCTTACATTCCTAGAGCACGGAATACCCTTCTGTTTCCTTGTGTTTTCTGGAATTTCTTTCCCTAAAGTTTTGCTAGTTTTCGGTTTCCATAGCTTGCACCTGTTTGTCTAAGCTTATTCCTAGAAATCTTATTCTTCTTACTTGCATTTTTTTCCCCAGAGGTTCAGTTTTTCTATTCTTTGAAACTTTTCATTGGTTTTGTTTTGGCAGCTGTTTATGGCTGTACGCCCATCTGGTGGTGATGCTGCTGTATTAGCTGGGCAAGAATGACACTGTCTGACGTTGCTTCCCATCTGCCTCTACACTACCTTGGACGCCTGCCCCAGAATATCTGGACCATCGATGAGGAGGTTCACCTCCAGGATTCTGCATGGTCTGCCCTGGGTGCCGACCCAGAATTTGTGGACTTCACCACTGCACCACTGGCCAGCACCTTTCATGTTCCATTGGAAACCTGCATTTGATGTGGAATGTGAGTTGAATATGCTATTTGGGACAAATCTTGCACTGTGTAGACGAGGCCAGTTTGTTTTTCTTCTCCACTGTGATGTCAGAGGATTGCTCAGAATTGTGTCTCTGCTATCACGGCAAAATTCATTGACACAGGTTTTCAGAGCCCCATTTTAGCAGTCTCATAACTCACCCTTAGCATTTAGCCTAGGTTTGACATTTGCTGCATTTTTGGGGTTTGTGACTTTCTCTGTCTTTTGAACGTTCAGGGTATTTCTGAAACGGACATCTTTCATTGTGGATTATTCAGCTTGATTACTGTGTTCCTTCCATTTTCTGGGATGGTTTTTTGTTTTCCATGTTATAATTGTTAATATGGGCTCGGTGAGCTGAAGACTCGAATGAAAGATTTCTCGGACATTCAAGATGTGGCATTGGTGTTATTTTATTTAGAGAATAGTACGGGATAGCATGGGGACAGGACCCATGGGTAGTGAAGAGTTGCTGCTGCTCCCTGGGGATGGGACCGATGAGCAGTCAAAGCTCCTGCTGCTGCCCTGAGTTGAGGGTTAGGGCCAGTTTTATAAGTCATGGGTACATGATTTATTTTTACTGGAAAAAGAAATGATGTGGTAAAATGTCTTTAAATGATTTCAGTGCAGATGGGGTCTGCTTATTGTGCAGTCATGTAACTTTAGATACGGATCTGGCAATATAGATCAGCATGTACATGATGATGCCCTGGGCTTCTCTCCCTGAGTCAGCTCTAATTCCACCGGCTCATATAGTTTGTCATGTAGGCCAGATCACCCTGGCCTTCCCTAGCTGGGGCAGCTTTAATGTACATCATAAACACCCCCTGAACCCATTTGGACTGGAGAGGTTTGGGGATATGGACGATGGTCAGTGTTCTGTAACTACTTATGGCTGTACAAGGTCGCAGAGCTGTCCCTAAATGGGGTCATAGGTACAGGTAGGAAGTTCAGTGGACTGGAAGCCTTCCCCTGTGGAGTTCCTGGCTGACAAGGTATACAGAGCCTCTGGAGACGAGAGAATCATTTGACGAGAGGTGGTCCAGGAGGTGAAACTTTTTTCACATGCGGAAGACAAACAATGAAACAGACAACAAAATATCATAAGAAATACAAGCAGTATGTTTAACCCAATATATAACGTATTGAAGTAGTGCAGAAACCTGGTCCTGACTTGGAGTTCAACCAATCGTTTAGAGTTAGGGTTGATAAGACATGGATATAATTTGGTGGTTGGGATAGGAAGCCAGAAATATTTTGATGGTAGTCAGGAATATAGACACAACATTCAGTTTTTATAATGGCATAGGTGCCCCCTTGTGCTGCTGTCAAGACATCCAGTGCCATTTGGATTTGGAGGACTGCCTTACACATTTTGGATACCTTCTAAATTGAGCAGCGAAATGCTATGTTGTGTGTCATTTAATGCCTTCATAATAAATTTGTTTAGGACTTCCATGTGCAAGACGACACTTTCGATACCTAACTGGGGAAGGAAAATTGCGGAAAGATGGTCATACCAGTGGAAGACAGAGCTGGTCCAGGGCTGCTGCAGTTGGGTAGGTTAGCAGGAGGAGATGTAGTAAATGTAGTTCTACCCTGCATCCAGCCAAAGCCTAGTGTGCATCGTGCAATCCACTTAGGTGGCAGTCAAGGCCATAAATTGGAGCCGCATAGCCACTGAGCACCATTAGGGACTAACCAAAGTGTGCTGGGCTGTCTATCCCAGTGAGTCCCAAACCAATCAGTACTTTTTTAAGACTATGATATGAGAACACATATAACAGCGAATTTTTCCCATAGGTCGGCTGTTATTAGGCCATGTATCACAGGTTTGATTGGTTTGTTCCCAACAGAGAGTGACCTTTTATTGAGTTGACCACTAGTAGGAGTGAACCAAATACATGCATCCCAAATTTCATATCGTCCATCCTGTGTGTATCGATAAGTTAGGTAATTTACCTTTGGAACTTGTTGTTTCTAATCCACCTGTGACAAGGCAAATCTAGTTAGTATTTGGGGAGTAGTTTTAAAGGAAAATGTTTGAATGTGGCCAGGGAACTCGCAGGTGTCAGACATAGATGAGCACAAGGAGACATTACGATTAGTAATAGATGAATCTTGTGGATGAAAAGAGCTAGAATCTAATATCCATGAATGCCTACTATAGCTTCTACAGAAACATAATTTTTTCCTCTCTTAAATCACCCTCATTTTTACAAAAGATAACCAAATCAGGATTAACAGGTTTGCAAGTAATGTGTAGTTTCAATACAACATGCTCCAATTATTTACATAACAGCTACAAGAATAGCAATTGTTTATGCAGGCTTTTTTAAGTATGCCTTGCTGGAAATTTTTATGAGGAATCTCGGATTTAACTGTGAAGGCCTCTAGAGGCCAGAAAAGCCAAGCCAAGGATTTGCCATCAGATTTTGCCTGCAGTACTTACAGATTTGAGTGGAGTTCTCTTTCAGGTCCCCCAAAGTATTTGGAGGTTACTTGCACCTGCCAAATAAGCACGTTTCCTTACTTAACGGGTAAGATTGCAGGAATCTCTGTAAACATGGTACCAGGCCCGTGTTTCCGAGTGGCTGTATTCCAGAAAGTCCAATCTTTGTTCTTGAAATGCTGTCTTGTCATAGCTGAGACTGTATGTTTCAAATATGACATTCCTGTCAAAGCCTTGGTAATATAACCAATGTGTCCTGTTATAAGGAGAACAGATTCTTATGGAACTTATGCAAATATTGCCACGAAATGACCATACTCAGTCACAAAGGGTTTCCAAATTCTCGAGGGATAAGGTACAGAGAAAAAGATGAATGTTTCAGTTTTGCTCATAAAGGTATAATTTCACCAAATGGCTGTAAGTCAAAGTTAGCATAAGAGAAAAGAGAAAAAGATTTCCTTCATTATGAGAAAACAAAACAACACATCCAAACTCAACAATATTTCAAAATAGACGTCCTAAAAAATTATAATCCTCCTCATCAGTTCACACAGTCCTGTATAATCAATTCTTGAGCTAAATCTGTCCTTAGCAGATCGAGGAGCTTAGTTTCTGTTACAATTCTGTAGTTTCTTACTCAGCTCAGTTTTACAATCTGATAGTTTATCAGTAACCTGTAGTTTAGATCCTCTGTGTCAGAATCCTTTCCAGGAATATCTCAGAAGATGAAACATATTTGCAAAAGTAAAAAGCATCAGAGTAAAACAACAACTATCTGCAAATGGACAAAGGACTCAAAAAGGCAATTGACAAAGAAACTTGGATACTTCTGTGACATATGACCCTTCCAGATAATAAGTGGACTTATGACTGATAACCAGGAAAGATCAGAATCTTAGGAATGCTATATAATTTGAAGACATCTATATTAATAACATTTACCCATCTAATACCACCGAAGTATATCTATCATCACTTGTTTCACAGTTTCCCCTTTAATTTAATAGAAAAAATAAGCCTAATTAGTTTAATGTTTTCCTCCTTACAGGAACAGAGAGCAAATTTGTTTGAGAAGTCTCAGGGGCCCTCTGAAAATCCTCAGAGTAATTTCTCTTCTGTCTACCAGGTCAAAAGAAAGACTTCATTCAGGATTTGAATATTTTTGAGGGAGAAACTTGTCAAAACATATCCAAAGTTTTTAAAATGCTTCTTCAAATAGGAAACAACACTCACTGTGAAACAATGCTCAGGTATCTATTAAAAGTGATGACAGAAAGAGTCAAAAATCTTAAGAGTGACCTCAGTCATTATTTTCACAAAACACATTTCTCTCTTAGGTAGACTTACTCAAAGGAAGAGCTTTTATAACCTCTTTATCAAGAGCAGATCCAAAGTTCAAGAAAAAGTATCATTTTAGAGAAAACCAAATTTGAATTTCTGCACCTACTTATGTTTCACATTCAAACTCATTCACTTAATTGAACTTACTTTAGTCTACTTGAGTAGGCATAAAACTCCTTTCAGAATTTCTACTTCACAAACCTTCTTCAACTTTCTTTTTCGTTTTCAGAATTTGTCAACAACTCTTTCTTTTTTCCTTTCTAGTACATTAGGACATATTTATTTTTCTTCACCCATCAAACAAAAATATTTCCATTCTTTACACTTTTTTACTGAAAGCATACATTTTAACTTCCCTGAATACAGAGCTCTTTTCCCTATTAATTTCCTGTAGCTTTAATTCCATAAGTTAATTAGAACTTTTAAGCCTTAACTGATCTACTAAACACTAAAAAGTAAGCAATTATGAATTGTCTTTTATATCAGCATTCTAAACACTTCATAACTTTAGAAACATGCCGCTTTACAATAAAACACAAGGCATGCTTTTTAATACACCCAAACGCTTTTAGCCTCTTCAAGAATAAGCCAAATGTAGATAACTTAGATATGTTTATTAATAATGATTCAGTGTTTCAGCCTATCCAAAAATGACCCACATATTCATCTTTTTATCATTTAACTTAACTTTGCAAAACTCAAGATTGTTACACAGAAAAATTTCGAAGTTGTTGGTTTTTCAAGAAGTATACAGAGCATAAAAGTTGTACTCACTTTTATGAGTTTTATGTATTTAAACCATTTTTTCCCAACAATTATGTCCAGATCACCTACAGAAACCTCATGAGGCATTAGACAACACTGGTCATCATATAAAGCTATTATTTTGTTGACAAATTTAAGAAAGTGAGCTTATATGACTAGAAAACCCATGCTGAATGCCTACATCCTATGCAAATACCGACAACTCTGACAAGATAATTTTCAATCAAACCAACAAACTTTAACAAGCTTTCATTTACCAAAGGTTAATTCACATCACGTTAACTTTGAAAGGCACTGAGTTAATTTCTACTACATTAGAATGTATGTAAGCACTTACTTTAAGCCAACTAAACAGAGATCTTCATTTTGGCCATACCATCCAGGGGTAAAAATATCACACGTATAATGTACACAAGACACACATAGACAGAGACTGTACAACCATTGTTTTAAAAACTACTCCAGTGAATCAGGTACAATAATATAAAGCTCACTGGTTATGAATCCACACTTTGTTTTGAGCCTTTTTACTAATACTTATGGAGAAGACCCTCGAGATGGTAGACTTTCTGCAAGGGTGCACTTATGACCATTTATCCTTTCCCCTCCTTTTTTTTTTTCAGTCTTAAGAATGAGTGATGGGCTACATAGTAGTTCCTGGAGAGGGGGGATGAGAATCCTTTTCATGATAAAGGAAGTAGGTGGAATCTGAACTGCCTCTAGAGCTGTCTTTCCAGTCTTGCAAGGATTTTGTAAGGACAGTTGCTCTTGATTTCTCAGAAACTGGACTGTAAGTTGAAGGACATTCTAGGTGGATCTACCTGTCCAACTGCACCATAAAGGCACAGAGATACCTCTCAAATTTCCCCCAGATGGAGTTTCTGGGGCATACCCATACAATTGAAAGTGTTTCTAATTAGTTAGAATGACCCTGAGTGGTGAGTCTCTTGGGATGCTTACGTCATTCCCCATGGCAGTAAAGCCAGTGTCAGACTGACAGTGAAGTGGACGAAGGTGCAGTGCCTCCAGAGGCCTGGATCATGCTGGAGGCCGGGGCTCCCAGTACCTGGGTTGAGAGTTAAATCCCTTTCAAAATATTTTAAAGTTTTTCGATTTTACAGAAGGTCCAGGTTCTGGTCAAGTCCAGCCTGAACTTAAGCTCGACTTGGTGACAACAGAGGACATGATGAGCAAAACACAGAAATTAAAAGAAGACACCTGACCTCACCCTCATGGCCATTCCAAGAGGGTTATCATGATAAAAGTCACACAACAGTTCCAATGCTGGGGCATACTACCCTAGCACGACAGTTCACAGAATAAATCACAGGTCTCCTAACATCATAGCCAACTCAGTAGGTGACTAAAATACTCAATGAATCAACCGCCAACAGAGGGCACCCTACTTGGCGTCGCTGGGGTGATCAGGCCCAGAAAGCCAAAGTTGGGGTTCCCAGTGTTGTAGGACTTGACTGTTGAAAGATTTCTTTGTTTTCCGGTTGCAAAGCTAAAAAGGGGACCAAATTGGCCATTGTAACTCTAAGAAAGATGAAAGAGACAGGTCCATTACCTTAAAAATCCCCCCTGAACCTAGGGAAGCATCCTACCTGTTGTTCCTACCGTGGGGTGCCTATAGCAAGGGGTGATGTGCGTGTCCCCCAGAATAGCATCCCTTGGATATCTTCCCTGGTATGCCTGGCAGTAACAGGTGCCTGGTGAACATCTTTCCTATTCTGCCTGGAAGTAATAGATGCCTGGTGAGTGGTCCCCAAGAGAATAGGAGAAGTTTAAGAGAGAACATGATGTAGAGAAATAGTGAAGAAGTTTCCGCCACGCTGGGGGACATTCTACCCAATTGTGTATTGGAGCCATTCTCTGAAGAAGGGTTTCCAATACTCAACCAAAGGTTAGAGTTTGGTACTTTCCCTGAACTGCAGTCCCGATTGGGACATTCACACAGTTCAGATGGTCAAGTGCCATGGGAGGTATCTCAATCCAGCTTTAAGAATAGAAAACCTGCACGGGAGTCTTGGAGATTGCCAACCATCCTAATGACTTAAATGGCTCACCTGTTCCCACGTAAAATTTATATATTAGAGATAGGGTCAGGAAGGAATGGATTAATTCATTCTACATCACTCTTAGGCTTAAGGTACTGATTCTCTTCAAGCTGAATGCCAGATTTGCATCATAGAGTAGCCATGGGCAGCAAACATGAATTCATGCAGCTATTCAAGACAGTTCCTGATGGAGAAGTGAATTTAGATCCATCCTCGAATAAGAGAGAGGCACAAGGAAGAAAAGGGCACTTACCAGAATTCGAGCTCACAAACCGATGAAGCATGTTCCCCATACGGGCCACAAGATATGATGCATGGTCGGCAAGCTCAAGACTTGAAAGAAAGATTTCTTGGACCCTCAAGGTCTGGCAGTGGTGCTCTTTTCTTTAGACAATGGTACAGGATAGCATGGGGACAGGACCTATGGGCAGTGAAGAACTGCTGCTGCTGCATTGGGAAAGGACCCATGGGTAGTCACAGCTCCTGCTGCTGTTTTCCGGAGTTGAGGTTAAGGACTAATTTTATAAGGCATGGGTACGTGACTTATTTTTCCTTGAAAAAGAAAAGATGATGTAAAAAGTCGTTAAATGATTTCAGTTCAGACAGGTTCTTGTTATTGTGTGGTCATATAACACTAGATACAAAACTGGCCCCATAGATAGGCATGTAGGTGAGCATGACTTGGGCTTCTCTCACTGGGGCATCTCTAATTCATACCAAAAGAAATTCACCGGGTCATATAGTTCTGCATGTTCACCAGCTAACCTTGGGCTTTCGAGTGGGGGCAGCCTTAATCCACATCAATCCTCATGGTCTTTCACAGCTGTCTCCCATAGATATGCTCATCAGTGTGTCCTCCTTCATTCCAAGTTAGGTATTTTGTATTTCTTTAATCACCATATGTTCTCTAGGCCGATGTGTGAGTGCTTTCATGATTGTTGGTTTTGTCTTTGAATTTCCATCGTTCACTTGAAGGAATCTTGGTTATCCTGGCCTAGGTCCAACTGAGCACTGAGAACATGAGTTCATCTTGGTTGGTTTGAAATTCTGAGATCAGAAACGCCAAATTCTAATTTGTCCTGGCAACCACCTTATGGACATAATGTTTCCGAGACACATTAGACAAATCTGATGAATTCCTCTCTCCAGGTAAGATATTTTTATGTCTTTTTTTCTGAATTTGGGTAGGCTATACCTTGACTTCGGATCCTTCATTGTTCCAGTAGATTACGTCTAGATACTGGTTTACTTTATTTCTGTAGGGTTTGCTAGTTGTTTGATTTACATTCTCAGTTCTGGCATGTTTATTTTTCGTTAAATATAAGTGTAATGTTCTAATTTTCAGCCAACTTCCTCACATACAGTGTCAAAACACATAATCAATACTCTTCTATGACAAGAGATAGGGGGAGAGAATTTCATTGGGGCCAAACGGAGCATTTTAGCTTTGATGGCAGCCTTCACTTTGGATTGGTGGTTCCCAGAGGGAAAGCAAAAATCCAAAAAGCTGTGCAGATTCATGGCATAAAGCTTTTGAGGCTGAAAGAGATTAGAGAAGATAAACTTTCAAGGATTGTGAATCTCCTCCAAATGCTTAATGATGCTACAGAAAAGTAGACCATTGCAAATAAATTAAGAAGAATACAACAAAGACAACGTGTTCCATGCTAAACTCATGAACCAAGGGAAAATGTTACCTTCTGTGAGGTTACTACTCACTACCTTCACGAATAATCACAGCACGCCAGCTTCTTCCCAAGTTCAGGCAAAAGATTGGTCCAAAAGTAAAATTCAGGGCCAGCCATGTGTTCTGGTGTGTAAGAGCCAATGTTCCTAGTCTGTGGCCTGGGACTCATGGATTTGCATCACGGGTGCTGATCTGATTAGTAACATCAGGAGAGATAGATTTCATGGTATGGTGCGGGCAGAGATCATACATAAGTGGAAATTGTGAGCAGACCTTATAGATATGCACCAGGAAAACAAAATGAAAATAGTGCAATCTATGACGCATCTGGTACACTTCTCAAATACAGAATGGAGGAAGTGATGTGACTTGCATAGGTGGAATTATCGGACTGCACAAGATGACACGATCATGGAACATCAGAGGATTGGCCGGGCAACTTCAACTTGGGAGGGACTCGTGGACTTTTTCTGGGGAAAGTCTACATATTTGGACATATCCACAAAATGTAACAGATAAAACCAAGGATAAACTGAAAGTAAAGAATTCAGTGTCTAGAGAGAATGTAGTAGACATTTAAAAGTCCAAAGATAAAGTTATAAACACACAAGAAATCCAGGAAATGGAAAACCATCTTAGCTGCAAAGGGTGAGTAGTTAGACTGATATCAGATGGCTCTGAAATACTGTGTGCATGTAAGATGTCGGGACAACTGAGAAGTTTGAGGGTGTTTATGATATCACAGTGAACATGTCACCCAAGATGGCCTCATCTTTATAGTCTGAGGATTGTTCTAGGCTACGATACTCAAGTGAGAGATACCCAGAAAAGAATTTAAAAACAGAAACCAGCACTGAAACTTGTAGAGTGAGAATTGCCGTTGATTAAAGGGATAAGAAAGAAGTCATTGTGAAGAAGCAAGAAATAACAGAGAGACAAGCACTGAGTGGAGAATATTGTTATCTACTCAAGTAGATGTGGAGGCCGTGCTGATTGAAGCTTGCAACTTGATTTGAAACCTGAGGCTGGACTTGGGTCTTATCAGACCTACATTGTCCTTCTGCTGTAATCATAATCCCAACTCAAGACAGATCTCCTGAGGACATTGTAGAGAAGGATTGATGCTTCCCTTCCTATGCCCCTAGCACTCATTGAAGAGAAGTCTCACTTTCCATAGCTCTGGCATTACGGAGGCCCACTGGGTACATGCTAATTTGTCACAATACATCTCTTTGAACCCTTGAAGGACTAGACCCCCATCATGCTCCAGATATGTCGCATTGTTTGGCAGGGCTCCAGAAGTGTGCTGAGAATCACCCTTTTCCAGAGGGCTTCATTGCTTTGTGAGGGCTGCCCTACCAGGCTAGTGTGCTCAGTTTGGCTCCAATGAAATACTCTCCCCATCTCTTGGAGTAGAATGATTACTGATGACGTGTATTGACACCATGTGAAAGGAGGTTGTCTGAAAATTAGAACATTACAATTATCTTTATAGAAAAGTAAACATGCCATAGCTGAGGTTGTAAATCAAACAAATAACACACTTATAGAAATACAGTAAGCCAGTATCTAGACATAATCTAGTGGAACGTTCAAGGATCGGGGGTCAAGATCGAAACTTCCCAAATCCAGAAATGAGACAGAAATGTATCTTACCTGGAATGGAATTCATCACATCTGTCTAATTTGTCTCGGGTACATTATGTTCATGAAGAAGGTTAACATGACAACCTAGAATTTGGAGTTTAAGATCTCAGAATGTCAGACCAACCAAGATGAACACGTGTTCACAGTGCTCATTTTGACCAAGGCTAGCATGGTAAAGATTGCTACAAGTGACCAATGTAAATTCAAAGACAACACCCAACAATGAAAAGCACTCACACGTAGGCCTATAGAACATAGGGTGGTTAAAGAAATAGAAAATTGATACCTTGGGATGAAGGAGAACGGGCTGACAAGCATACCAAAGGGGGAAATCTGAGAAAGACCACGATGATTATGCTATGGAAAAACAAAATGGGCTCAAACGAAGGAAGGCAAACACAAATAACACCTGAATAATCCACAACGAAAGAAGTCAGGCTTTAGACAGACTCTGCTTGAACTTTTGAAAGTCAGAAAGTGTCACAAACCAAAAAACTGCAGCGAGGTAAAACCTGGGCTACCTGGAAAGGGTGGGTATGAGACTCCTCCAAACGTCCTTTGAAACCCTGTGTCCATGAAGCTTGCTGGGAGAGCAGAGACATAATTATGACAAATTCTCTGACATCGCAGTTGACCGAAAATACAAACTGGCTACATCTCCTCAGTGCCAGAGTTGGGCTGAAGTAGCCTATTTAAGTCACATTCCACTCAAATGCAGGTTGCTGAGGGAACATGAGTGGGGCTGGTCAATAAAGAATTGGGGAAGTCCACGCACTCTGAGTTGGCAGCCAGGAGTTGCCAGGGTAGATTCCTGGGTGTAAACCTCCTCACCACTGGTACAGCCATTCTTGGACGGGAGTGGGAGGTAATGTAGAGGCAGATGAGAAGCGACGTTAGACAGGGCCACTCTTCCTCAGCAAATACAGGAGCATTTCCAGCAGATGTGAGCACAGTGATAAATCTCTTTTAAAAGGAAACAAATTAAAAGTTGCAAAGAATAGGAAAATTGAACCTCAATAAAAAAGAAAAAGGATGCCAGTAAGAAGAATAAGATACCTAGGAATAACCTCACCTCAACAGGTGAAAGCTCTGTAAACAGAAAACTAGCAAACCTTTGCAGAAAGAAATGGGAGAAGATACAAGGAAGCGGAAGGATATTCCATGCTCTTGAAATGGAAGAATTAACACACTTGAAATGTCCACACCGCATGGAGAAATCTCTTCACTCCATGCAGTCCCAGTCAAAATTGCAGCAATATTTCTCACAGAGATAGAAGCGAGCATCCTGAAGTTCACATCCAGCAACAAAAGAACCCGAATAGCCAAAGGAATCCTGAGGAAAAAGAACAAAGCTCAATGTATCACACTTGCTGATTTCAGCATATAGGACGAAGAAATTGAAATGGAAACAGCGCAGGCTGGGATGCAAAACAGAGAAACAGAACCATGGAACAGAATCAAGAGCCCAGAGGTATAGGGACACATATATGGACAGCCCATTTTCGACCAGGGCGCCAAGAGGAGACAGTGGAGAAAGGAATGTCTCTACAATGAACAGTGTTGGGAAGAGTGCAGAGTCTCATGTAAGACAAGGAGAGTAGACCACGGCGTTACACCAGGCACAAACACCAACTCGAAATGGATTAAAGTCTAGAATGTAATACTGGAAACCATGATACTTCTGGAAGAAAATGTAGGTAGGGTGCTCTTTGTCATTTTTCTTAGCCTCATATTTGGAAGAAGCATAACTGTCTGGGAAAGGGCAATAAAGGAAACAAGAAACAAATGGGACTACATCAGACACAAAAACTTCTGCATAGCCAAGGAAATCATTGATTCAATGCAAAGACAGCACAACAACTGGGAGAGGATGTTTGCAAACCACACATTGGTGAAGGGGTGAATAGCCAAAAGAGCCAATAAACTCATACGGCTCCACAAGAAAAAAGAAAACAAGCCCCATTAAAATCTGGGCAAAAGCTGGAAGCAGACATTTCTCCCAGGAAGATAGAAAGATGGACAACAGGCTGTATGAAAACATGTTCATCATCATTAAGTCTCTGGTCAGTGCAAATCTGAAAGGCAATGAGATAGCAGCTCACGGCAGTCAGAATGGCTATAACGATGAAGCCAGCAAATAAGTTTCAGGGAGGAAGTGGAGAGAAGAGAAGTCTCCTGCACTGCTGGAGGGAGTGTAAACAAGTGCAGCCACGACACAATACGGTGTGGAATTGCCTTAGACATTTCAGAATACATCGACCATATGATCCAGCTATTCCTCTGTGGTGTGGTTATCCAAAGAACTTGGAAACACTCATACACAGAGATCGGTGCACACCTCTATTTACCCTGGCCTTATTCCCGATATCCAAGACTTGGAAGCCTGCCTGGTGCCCATCAAGGGATGAATGGAGAAGGAAGATGGGCTATAGCCACACAAAGGCATAGCACTAAGCTATAGGAACGGATTCAGGCCAGCCATTTGTGATCACCAGAATGGCTCCTGACGGTTTTAGGGGAACTGAAACAAGCCCCAGGGGTATGGTCAAATACCACAGGATCTCATGCACAAGGAGAAGAGCAAGAACGGACCAACAAACAGGTATCACATGACAATGGATTGGCACTTCCCAGAGGGAAAGTGGGGCAGTGGCCAGAGAGAAAGAGTTGATTAGGCACAGGTGTGTGGTTAGGGACAATAATTACGCTTACGTTGGTGAAGATGATGTAACCTACTCTGAAGTCTAAATCTATGTGGATGTAGATCTGAAAGCTATAGGTCATTATAATGTTGGGTTACGGCAATCAATTCACATAAAACCAGAACTCCTAAAGGGATGCAGATTTACAACTGGAAGCTTTGGAGACAGAAAGAGGTTAGAGAAGGTGAACTTCCAAGTATTGGTAATCACCTCAACATGCTCAATGATGCTACAGAAAGGTAGACCTTTGCAAAGAGATGAAGAGGAATACTACCAAGAGAACATGTTCCGTGCTAAACTCATGAACCAACAGAAAACGTCACCGTTCATGATGTTACTACTGATTCCTTCACGAATGATCGAAGCAGGCCAACATCTTCACAGGTCAGGTCAAAGGTTGGTCCAAAAGTCCAATTCAGGGCCAGCCCTGTGATGTAGCAGGTAGGTTCCTACGTTCCACTTGGGCGGCCCGGGCTTCACCAGCTAGCATCAGGGGTGCGGATAAGATTACTAGCATTAGGAAATACAGATTTCAAGGTATGGTGGGCACAGAGATCATAGAGAAGGAGAAATTGTCACGAGACCTTAACAATATGCACCAGAAAAAGAACCATGAGTATATGACAACCTATGAACGCATCAGGAACACTTCCCCAAATGATGAAGGAAGGAAAACATGTAACATGCCAAGTGGAATTTTTAGACTGCTAGGAGATCACACGATCATTGTGCATCAGGGGAGTGCCTGGGCAACTTCCAATTGGGAGGGCCTCTAGGACTTTCTCTGAGGAAAGTCCACCCAATTGGGCATATACACAATGGATAAGATATAAAACAAGGGATAATCTTAAAGGAAAGAAACTGGTGGGTAGAGGGAATGTACCATACCTTTCAAGTTCCACGAGAAAGTTAGAAACTGACAAGAAATCCAGAACAAGGAAAACTATCCTACCTGGAAAGGTGGAGTCGTCAGACTGATATGAGATGGCTCTGAAACACTGTGTGCCTGGAGGTTTTCAGGACAACTTAGAATTCTGAGGGTGTTTATGACATCACGGTGAACGTGTCACCCAAGATGGCAGCAAGTTTAGAGTCCGAGGATTGCCGTGGCTAGGATACCCACGTGAGAGATATCCAGAAACAGCTTTTCCAAACAGAAACCGCACACAGAAACTTGAAGAGAGCAAAGAGGCACTGATTCAAGGGATAAGAAAGGAATCATTGGGAAGAAGTTATACTAGAGGGGCAAGCACTGAGAGGAGAACATTGTTATCTACTCAAGTAGATGTGGAGGCCGTGCTGATTGAAGCTTGCAACTTGATTTGAAACAAGAGGCTGGACTTGGGGCTTATCAGAACTACGTTGTCCTTCTGCCTTACTCATAATCCCAAGTCAAGAATGATCTCTTGAGGACATTGAAGAAAAGAATTGAGGCCTACTTTCCTAAGCTCATAGAATTCTTTGAAGAGAGGTCTCCCTTTGCATAGCTCTGGCATCACGGGGTCCCACTGGGTACATGCTAATGTGTCCCAAGACATCTCTGTGAAGACTTAAAGGAATGGATGATTGTCATGCTTGGGGTGTGTCCTTTGGTTTGGAGGGCTGTAGAAGTGTGCTTAAAAGCACCCTTTTCGAGAGGGCTTCGTTCCAGTGTGAAGGCTGCCCTTCCAGGCTACAGTGCTCAGTTGGGCTCCAATGAAATTCTCTCCCCCACCTCTTGCCATGAAAACAGTATTGATTCCTTGTTCTGACAACATATGGAAGGAGGTTTGCTGAAAATTAGCACATTGCCCTTATATTTAAATAAAAATACACCTGCCAAAGTTCGGAATGAAAATCAAACCAATAGGAAATCATGTAGAAATAAAAAGCCAAGTATCCAGATGTAATCTTGTGGAGCATTCAATGATCAGGGGTCAAGTTTGAAACTTCCCAAATCCAGAAAAGAGACAGACAAACCACTTACCTGGAGTGAGGAATTCATCAGATTTCTCTAATTTCTCTCAAAAACATAATGTCCGTGAAGGTGGTTGCCCACACAACCTTGAATCTGGAGTTTCTGATCTGAGAATCTCAAACCTACCAAGACGACCATGTGTTCTCAGGGCTAAGTGTCACCTGGGCCGGGATAGCAAAGATTCCTACAAGTGACCGATGGAAATTCTGAGACCACACCCAACAATCACAAAATGACTCACACGTCAGGCTACAGAACCTATGGTAATGAAAGACATACAAAACTCCTAACTTGGAAAAAAGGAGAACACACTGATAATCAAATCGAATGGAGATATCTCAGCAAGACCATAACAATTAAACTATAGAAAAGAAAAAAGTATCCCAGAATATGGAGGCCAACAGAAATCAAAGCTGACTAATCCACAGTGAAAGACGTCAGTCATTAGACACACTCTGTTTGAACATTTGAAAGTCAGACAAAGTCACAATGCCAAAAACAGCAGCAAAGGTCAAACCTGGCCTAAATGAGAAGGGTGAGTTATGAGAATGCTCCCCACAGGCTCTGAAACCCTGTGTCCACCAAGCTAGACCGGATAGCAGAGAGACGATTCTGACAAATCACCCAACATCACAGTGGGTCAGAAAAGCAAGCTGGCCTCATCAACACAGGGCCAGAGTTGGGCTCAAGTAGCATATTCAAGTCACAATCCACTCAACTACACGTTGCCAATGGAACATGAAAAGGGCCAGCCAGTGGGGCCGTGGTGAAGTCCACACATTCTGGTTCAGCAGCCAAGGGTAGGCGATGTGTAATCCTGTGGGTGAGCCGCCTCAACGCTCGTCCAGCCATTCTGGGGAAGGCGTCTGAGGTAGTGTAGAGGCAGATGGGAAGCGACGATAGACATCACCATTCTTCCTCAGGAAATGCAGCAGTATGGCCAGCAGATGTGAGCACAGCCATAAATTCTGTCAAAACAAAACCAATTGAAAGTTGCAAAGAATAGAAAAACTGAACCTCAAAAAAGAAAGCATGCCAGTAGGAAGAAAAAGATATATAGGAATAAACGTGGCCAAACAACAGAAAGCTATGGAAACAGAAAACTTGCAAAGGTTTGGGCGAAGATATTACAGAGGACACAAGGAAACGGAAGGCTATTCCGTGCTCTTACACTGGAAGAACGAGCACACTTCAAACGTCCATACCGCATAAAGCAGTGTCTGGATTGCATGCAGTCCCAGTCAAAGTTGCAGCAATCATTGCCACAGAAATACAAGACAGAATCCTAAAGTTTCTATCCAGCAACAAAGGACCCGGAATAGCCAGAGGACTCCTCAGGAAAACGAACAAAGCAGCAAGTATCACACTTTCTGATTTCAACATATAGGATGAAGCCCTAGGTATGGAAACAGCACAGCCTGGCCCCCAAAATAGGCACACAGACTCATGCAACAGAATGAGAGCCCGGAGGTCAACTCACACATCTACTGACAGCGCATTTTCGAACAGTGAGCCTAGAGGAGAAAGTGGAGAAAGCAGAGTCTCCACAAGAAACAGTGCTGATTAGACTGCACACCAACAGGTAACACAATGAGAGTAGACCATGATGTTACACCAGACATACGCACGACCTCGAAATGGATTAAAGCCTTGAATGGAATACTTGAAACCGTGCAACTTCTAGGAGACAACCCAGGCAGCTTACTCTTTGCCATCTGGGTTGGCTGCCTATTTGGAAGAAGCATGTGTCAGTGGGCAAAGGCAAGAAAGGAAACAAGAAACAAACGGGACTCCACCCAATGCAGAAGCTTCAGCCCAGCCAACGACTCCATCGACTCAATGCAAAGACAGCACAACAACTGCCACAGGCTGTTTGCAAACCACACATCGGAGAAGGGGTGAGTAGCCAAAACATCCAATGAACTCATACATCTTCACAGGAATAAAAACAACGAGCCCAATAGAACCTGGGCAAAAGATGGAAACAGACATTTCTCCCAGGAAGATAGGAAGATAGCCAACAGGCTGTATGAAAACATGTCCATCATCATTAAGTCTCTGGTCAATGCAAATCCGAACGGCAATGAGATAGCAGCACACGGCAGTCAGAATGGCTATAAGGATGAAGACGGGAAACAATAAGTTTCACAGAGGAGGTGGAGAGAAAGGAAGCCTCCTGCACTGCTGTAGGAATGTGAACCGGTGCAGCCACTACGCAAAGTGGTCTGGAATTGCCTCAGAAATTTCAGAATCCACCTACCATATGATCCATCTATTCCTCTGTGGTGTATATATCCACACATCATGGAAACACTAATGCACAGAGATCGATGCACTGCTGTGTTCACCACAGCCTTACTCCCGATATCCAAGACTTGGAAGCGTCCGTGGTGACCATCAAGAGATGAATGGAGAAGGAAGATCGGCTATTGCCACACAATGGTATAGCTCTCAGCTGTAGGAATGGATGCAATCCAGCCATTTGTGACCACCAGAATGGCTCCTGAGGGTCTTAGGGGAACTGAAGCAAGCCCCAGGGATAAGGTTGAATACCACAGGATCTCACGTATAAGGAGAAGAGGAAAAACGGAGCAACAAAAAGGTAGGACGTGACATGGGATTGGTAGTTCCCAAAGGGAAATGGATGCGGGGGTCTGAGGGAGAAAGAGTTGATTAGGCACAAGTGTGTGGTGAGGGCCTGTAATTAGGCTTACAGTGGTGAAGATGATGTAACCTACACAGAAGTCTAAATCTATGAGGATGTAGATGTGAAAAGCTATAGGATGTTATAATGCTGGGTTACGGCAATCAATTCACATAAAATCAAAACTCCAAAAAACGGTGCAGATTTACGGCCTAAGCTTTGGAGGCTGAAAGAGATTAGAGAAGATGAACTTCCAAGGATTTGTAATCACCTCCAAATGCTTAATGATGCTACAGAAAGGTAGTAGACCTCAGCAAAGAGATGAAGCAGAATACTAGCAAGAGAATATGTTCCATGCTAAACTCATCAACCAAAGGTAAATGTTACCGTCATTCATGTTACTACTGATTCCCTTCACGAATGATCGAATCAGACCAACATCCTCCCAAGTTCAGGCCAAAGGTTGGTCCAGAAGTCCAATTCATTGGTGGACCTGTGATGTAGCAGGTAAGAGCCCACGTTCCGCTTGGGTGGCCTGAGCTTCACAGGATAGCAACACGGTTGTGGATCAGATTACTAGCATTAGGAAATCCAGATTTCACGGTCTGGTGGGCACAGAGATCATAAAGAAGTAGAAATGGTGAGGGAAACTGAGCAATATGCACCAGAAAAAAACCATGTGAATATTACAATCTATGAACGCATCAGCTACACTTCCCCAAATGATGAAGGAAGGAAACATGTGACTTGCCTGGTGGAATTGTCAGACTGCTAGGAGATGAGACGATAAGTGTGCATCAGGGGATTGCCTGGGCAACTTCAACTTGGGAGGGAGTCCATGACTTTCTCTGGGGAAAGTCCACCCATTTCACCATATCCACAAAACACAAGAGATAAAATCTTTGATAATCGTAACGGGAAGAGACTGGTGTGTAGAGGGAATGTAGTAGACCTTTCAAAGTTCGAGGAGAAAGTTAGAAACCGACAAGAAATCCAGAGAAAGGAAAACTATCCTACCTGGAAATGGGGAGTGGTCAGACTGGTATGCAATGGCTCTGAAACACTGTGTGCATGGAGGTTGTCAGGACAACTTGGAATTCTGAGGGTGTTTATGAACATGTCACCCAAGATGGCCACATCTATACAGTCCGAAGATTGGCCATTGTGTGGCTATAGATCGTCTTCCTTCTCCATTCGTCACTTGATGGGCACCACGTAGGCTTCCAAGTCTTGGATATTGGGAGTAAGGCTGTGGTGAACACAGTGCTGCATGGATCTCTGAGCATTAGTGTTTCCAAGTTCTTTGGATATATATGCCACAGAGGAATAGCTGGATCATATGGTAGATGGATTCTGAAAATTCTAAGGCAATTCCACAGCACTTTGGGTAGTGGCTGCACCTGATTACACTCCCCCCAGCAGTGCAGGAGTCTTCCCTTCTCTCCACCTCCTCTCTGAGACTTGTTGTTCCCTGTCTTCATCCCTATAGCCATTCTGACCACTGTGAGCTGCTATCTCATTGCCGTTCGTATTTGCATTGCCAAAGACTTAATGATGATGAACATGTTTTCATACAGCCTGTTGGCCATCTTTTATCTTCCTGGGAGAAATATCTCTTTCCATCTTTTGCCCACGTTTTATGGGGCTCGTTGTTTTTTTATTGTGGAGACATATGAGTTCATTGAATATTTTGACTAATCACCCCTTCTCCGATGTGTGGTTTGCAAACATCCACTCGCAGTTGTTGTGCTGTCTTTGCATTGAGTCGATGGAGTCGTTGGCTGTTGAGAAGCTTCTGCATTGGATGGAGTCCCGCTTCTTTCTTGTTTCCTTTGTTGCCCTTGCCCAGGTACACATGCTTCTTCCAAATAATCGGCTAAGCCAGATTGCAAAGAGCAAGCTGCCTGCGTTTTCTCCTAGAAGTTGCATTGTTTCAAGCCTTCCATTCAAGGCTTTAATCCATTTCCAGGTGGTGTGTGTGCCTGGTGTAACATCATGGTCTACTCTCATTGTGTTACATGTGGCTGTGCAGTCTTCCCAGCACCGTTTCTTGTCGAGACTCTGCTTTCTCTGCTGTCTCCTCTTGGCTCCTTGGTCTAAAATGGGCTGTCAATATATGTGGGAGTTGACCTCTGGGCTCTCGATTCTGTTCCTTGTGTCTGTGTGCCTCTTTTTGTGGCCAGCCTTTGCCGTTTCGGTACCTAGCAGTTCGTCCTATATGTGGAAATTCGAAAATGTGGTACTTGCTGAGTTGTTCGTTTTCCTCAGGATTCCTTTAGCCTTTCCAGCTCCTTTGTTGCTGGATAGAAACTTTAGGATTCTCTCTTCTATTCCTACGGGAAAGATTGCTGAAACTTCGATGGGGCTTGCATGGAATCCAGAGATTGCTTTATCCAATATGGACGTTTCAAGTGTGTTCGTTCTTCCATTTGAAGAGCAGTGAATAGACTTCCGTTTCCTTGTGTCTTCTTTAATTTCTTTCCGCAAAGCTTTCCAGTTTGTTGGTCCTTGTTTGTCTCTTCTCCTTGTAAGTGAGCTCCTACGGTACTTGAGTTTCTCCCTGCGAGCTGTTTCACTTCCAATGAAACCCTCAAGAACCATCCTTCTGGTCACTAATGGCTGGATTCTCTCTTTTGTTATGGCTCAGAGATATGCCATTGTGTTCATAAAGCCCAGCTTCCTTCTCCAATCTTCTTTCTCTATTCGTCCTTCTGCCTTGATGGGCATCAGGGCGGCTTCCCAGTCTTGGATAACGGGAGTAAGGCCAGGGTGAACACAGGGGTGCACATATATCGGTGCACGACTTCTTCCACGGTCTTTGGATAAACACGCCACTGAATAATAGCTGGATCATATGGTAGAATCCATCTACCATGGATGGATTCTGACATGTCTGAGGCAATTCCACACTGATTTGCGTCGTGGCTGCACCAGCTTACACTCACAGCAGCACTGTACGAGTCTTCCCATCTCTGCAGCTCCTCTCTGACAGTTGTTTCCTGACTTTTTACCTATAGTCATTCAGACCACAGTGAGCTGCTATCTCACTGCCATTTGGATTTCAATTGCCCTGAGTCTTAATGATGATTAACATGTTTTCATACACCTGTTGGCCATCTCTATATCTTCTTGGGTGAAATCTCTGTTTCCACCTACTGCCCAGGTTTTAATGGGCTTATTTATTTTTCTCTTGTGGACCCATATGAGTTCACTGCATCTTTTGGCTATTCACCCGTTCACCGATGTGTGGTGTTCAAACATCCTCTCCCAGTGGTTGTACTGTCTTTGCATTGAGTCGATGGTTTCCTTGGCTGGGCAGAAGCTTTTGCATTTGATGTAGTCCCATTTGTTTCTTGTTTCCGTTGTTTCCCTTGCCCAAGCAGACATGCATCTTACTAATAGGAGGCTAAGACAGATGTCAAATAGCATGCTGCCTAGGTTTCCTTACAGAAGTCTCGTGGTTTGCAGTCTTACATTCAAAACTTTAATCCATTTTGTGTTGGTGTTTGTGCCTGGTGTAACATCGTGGTCTACTCTCCTTTTCTTACATGAGGCTCTGCAGTCTTCCCAGCACCGTTTATTGTCGAGACTTTCCTTTCTCCACTGTCTCCTCTTGGTTCCGTGGTCGAAAATGGGTTGTCCATGTATGTGTGTGTATACCTCTGGGCTCTCGATTGTGTTCCTTGGTTCTGCGTGTCTGTTTTCATCCCAGCCTGCACCGTTTCCAATCCTATTTCTTCATCCTATATGTTGAAATCAGAAAGTGTGATACATTGAGCTTTGTTCGTTTTCCTCAGGATTCCTTTGGCCATTCATGGTCTTTTGTTGCTGGATGTAAACTTTAGGATGCTCACTTCTATCTCTGTGAGAAATATAGCTGCAACTTTGCCTGGGACTTCATTTAATCTAGAGATTGCTTTATCCGGAGTGGAGGTTTCCAGTGTGTTAATTCTTCCATTTCAAGAGCATGGAATATCCTTCTGCTTCCTTGTGTCTTCTCCCATTTCTTTCCACAAGGTTTGCTAGTTTTCGATTTACCGAGCTTTCACCTGTTGGGGCGAGGTTATTCCTAGGTATCTAAATCTTCTCACTGGCATTTTTTTTTTGAGGTTCAATTTTCCTATTCTTTGCAACTTTTAATTTGCTTCCTTTTGACAGAAGTTTATCGCTGTTCTCACATCTGATGACAGTGCTCCTGTATTTGCTAAGGAAGAGTGGCCCTGTCTATCGTCACTTCTCATCTGCCTCTACACTCCTTCCCACGCCTGCCACAGAATGGTTTGGCCAGCGGTGAAGAGGTTTACCCCCAGTATTCCACCCTGTCAACTCCAGGCTTCCGACCCAGAATGCACGGACTTCCCCAATTCTCCACTGGCCGGCCCCTTTCATATTCCCTTGGCAGCCTGCAGTTCAGTATAATGTGACTTAAATATGCTACTTCAGCCCAAGTCTGGCACTGAGTAGACGTAGCCAGTTTGCATTTTTGGTCAACTGCGAAGTGAAACAATTTGTCAAAATTGTGTCTCTGCTGTCCCAGCAAGCTTCATGGACACAGTGTTTCTGAGCACGTTTGGAGCAGTCTCATTCTCACCCTTTCCAGCTAGCCCAGGTTTTACCTCACTGCGGTTTTCTGGTTTGTGACACTCTCTGACTTTCAAAAGTTCAAACATAGTCTGTCTAAAGTCTGACATCTTTCGTTGTGGATTATTCAGGTGTGATTTGTGTTTGCTTTCCCTTTTCTGAGCCCATTTTGCTTTCCATAGTATAATCATCATGGTCTTTCTCAAATTTCTCCCTATGGTATGCTTGTCAGTCAGTTCTCCTTCATCCCAAGGTATCAATTTTCTATTTCTATAATCACCCTATGTTCTATAGGCCTACGTGTGAGTGCTTTTCATTGTTGGGTGTTGTCTTTGAATTTACATTGGTCATTTGTTGCAATCTTTGCCATGCTAGCCAAAGTCAAAGTGAGCTTGAGAACACGTGTTCATCTTGCTTGGTCTTACCTCCTGAGATCTTAAACTCCAAACCAGAGGTAGTCATGGCAACCTCCTTCATGAACATAATGTATCTGAGACAAATTAGACGAATCTGATGAATCCGCTTCAGGAAAGGTACTTTTCTGTTTCATTCCTGGATTTGGGAAGTTTCGAACTTGACCACCGATCGTTGAATGTTCCCTTAGACTACATGTAGATATTGGTTTACTTTATTTCTATAGGGTGTGCTGTTTGTTTGATGTACATCCTCAGATCTGGCATGTTTATTTTTCTATAAAGATAATGGTAATGTTCTAATTTTGAGCCAACCTCCTTACATATGGTGTCAATACACGTTATCAATAATCATTCTACTCCAAGAGATAGGGGGAGAGTATTTCATTGGAGGCAAAGTGAACACACTAGCCTGGCAGTGCAGCCCTCACAAAGCAACGAAGCCATCTGGAAAAGGGTGTTTCTCAGCACACTTCTGGCGCCCTGCCAAAAAATGAGGCATACTAGAAGCATGACGGGGTTCCATTCCTTCAAGGGTTCCAAGAGATGTATTGTGACACATTAGCATGTACCCAGTTGGCCTCCGTAATGCCAGAGCTATGGAAAGTGAGACTTCTCCTCAATTAATGCTAGAGGCAAAGGAAAGGAGGCATCAATCCTTCTCTACAATGTCCTCAAGACACCATTCTTGATTTTGGATTATGATTATGGCAGGAGAATTTGTACGTCTGATAAGCCCCAAGTCCAGCCTCTGGTTTCAAATCAAGTTTCAAGCTTGAATCAGCATGGCCTCGCCATATACTTGAGTAGATGACAATGGTCTCCACTCAGTGCTTGTCCCTGTATTATTGCTTCATCACGATGACTTCTTTCTTACCCATTTAATCAACGTCTATTCTATGTCTTCAAGTTTCAGTGCTTGGTTTCTGTTTTTAAATTCTTTTCTGGGTATCTCTCACTTGAGTATCGTATCCCAGGATAATCCTCAGACTATAAAGATAAGGGCATCTTGGGTGACAGGTTCACTGTGGTGTCATAAACACCCTCAAACTTCTAAGTTGTCCCGGTGTCTTCCTTGCACACAGTGTTTCAGAGCCATCTCATACCAGTCTGGCACTCACCCTTTCCATTTCCTGGATTTCTTGTCGGTTTCTAACTTTATCCTTGAACTTTTAAATGTGTAGTACATTCTCTCTAGATACTGGTTTCTTTATTTTAAGTTTATCCTGGGTTTTATCTGTTACATTTTGTGGCTATGGCAGAGTGTTTAGACTTTCCCCAGTGAAAGTCTTGGAGTCCCTCCCAAGTGGAAGCTGCCCAGGCAATCCTCTGACGTGCAATGATCGTGTCATCTCGTGCAGGCTGACAATTCCACCTATGCAGGTCACATCACTTTCTTCCCTCTGTATTTAGGGAAGTGTACCAGATGTGTCATAGATTGCAATATTTTCATGTTTTTTTCCTGGTGCATATCTATAAGGTATGCTCACAATTTCCACTTATTTATGATCTCTGTCTGCACCATACCATGAAATCTATCTTTCCTAATGTTACTAATGTGATCAGTACGTGTCATACGAATCCATGAATCCCAGGCCGCCCACTAGTAACATGGACTCTTACACACCAGAACACATGGCTGGCCCTGAATTTTACTTTGGGACCAATTTTTTGCCTGAACTTGGGAAGAAGCTGGCCTGCTGTGATTATTCATGAAGCTAATTAGTAGTAACCTCATAGACGGTAACATTTTCCCTTGGTTCATGAGTTTAGCACGGAACACGTTCTCTTCATAGTCGTCCTCTTAATCTATTTGAAATGGTCTACCTTTCTGTATCATCATTAAGCATTTGGAGGAGATTCACAATCCTTGGAAGTTTATTTTCTCTAATGTCTTTCAGCCTCAAAAGCTTTTTGCCACAAATCTGCATGCCTTTTTGGATTTTTTCTTTCCCTCTGGGAACCTCACATCCAAAGTGAAGGCTGCCATCCAAAGCTAGAATGCTCAGCGGCCCCAGTGCAATTCTCTCCCCCGATGTATTGCCATAGAAGAGTATTGATTATGTGTTTTGACACCATAATGAGGAAGTTGGCTGAAAATTACAACATTACACTTATGTTTAATGACAAATAAACATGCCAGAGCAGAGGATGTAAATCAAACAACTAACAAATCCTACAGAAATAAAGTAAACCAGTATCTAGACATAATCCAGATGAACGATCAGGGATCTGGACTCAAGTTCGAGCCTTCCAAAATTCAGAAAAGAGACATAAAAATATCTTACCTGGAGAGAGGAATTCATCAGATTTGTCTAATTTGTCTCGGAAACATTATGTCCATAAGGTGGTTGCCAGAACAACCTAGAATTTGGAGTTTATGATCTCAGAATGTCAAACCAACAAACATGACCACGTGTTCTCAGTGCTCAGTTGGACCTAGGCTAGCTTAGCAAAGATTCCTTCAAGTGAACGATTGAAATTCAAAGACAATACCCAACAATCAGGAAATCACTCATACATCAGGCTGGAGAACATATGGTGAGGAAAGAAATACAAAATTAATAACTTGAATGAAGGAGAATGGACTGATAAGCATATCGATGGGAGATAGCTGAGAAAGCCCATGACGATTGATGTGGATTAAGGCTGCCCCAGCTCGAAAAGCCCAAGGTTACCTGGCCTACTTGCCAAACTACATGACGCGGTGAATCATTTTTTGGTATGAATTAGAGGTGCCCCAGTGAGAGAAGCACAGGTCATGCTCACCTACATGCCTATCTATATGGCCAGATTCGTATCTAATGTTATCCGACCACACAATAACCAGACCCCAACTGAACTGGAATCATTTCATGACATTTTACATCATCTTTTCTTTTTCCAGCAAAAGTAAGTCACGTAACTATGCTTATAAAATTAGCACTTACCCTGTACTCAGGGCAGCAGCAGGAGCTGTGACTGCCCATGGGTCCTGTCCCCATGCAGCAACTCTTTAGTGTCCATGGGTCCTGTCCCCATGCTATCCTGTACCGTTCTCTAAATAAAAGAGCATCACTGCCAGACCTTGAGAGTCCAACAAATCTTTCTTTTGACTCTTCAGTTCGCCAACCCCGCATCATATCTTGTGGCCCGTACGGGGATTTTGCTTCATCGGTTTGTGAGCTTGACTTCTGGTAAATGCCCTTTCCTTCCTTGTGCCTCTCTCCTTTTCGAGGATGGATCTAAATTCACTTCTCCATCAGGAACTTTCTTGGATAGCTGTATGAATCCACGTTTGCTGCCCATGGCTACTCTGTGGGGCAAATCATGGCATTCGGCTTGAAGAGAATCAGTACCTTAAGCCTAAGGGTGATGTAGAATGAATTAATCCGTTCCTTCCTGACTCTATCTCTGATATATAAATTTTACGTGGGCACGGGTTGGCCACTTCAGTCATTAGGATGGTCGGGAATCTGCCAGCATCCCGTGGAAGGTTTCTTTTCCTCAGGCTGTATTGGGCTACCTCCCATGGCACCTGACCATGCTCTGAACTGTGTGAATGTCCCAATTGGGAGTCCAGTTCAAGGCAAGTAAGAAAGTCTAACCTTTGGTTGAGTATGGAAAACCCTTCTCGGAGAATGGCTCCAACACGCAATTGGGTAGAATGTCCCCCAAAGCGGCGGAAAGTTCCTCACTATTTTTCTCTATCCTGTTCTCTCTTAAACTTCTCCTTTTCTCTCAGGGACCATTCACCAGGCATCTATTGCTGCCAGGCAGAATAGGAAAGATGTTCACCAGGCACCTGTTACTGCCAGGCATCCGAGGGAAGGTACACAAGGGATGCAATGCTGGTGGACTTCCCCATCACCCATTGCTATAGGAACCCCACATTAGGAATGACAGGTGGGATGCTGCCCTAGGTTCACAGGGGATTTTCAAGGAAATTCACGTGTCTCTTTCATCTTTGTTAGAGTTACACGGGCCATTTTCATCTCCTTTTGAGCTTTGCAACTGGAAAACAGAAGAATCTTTGAAGAGTCAAGGCCTCCATGCCTGGGAACCCCAACTTTGGCTTTCTACCCTGATCACCACGGCAACACCAAGTAGGGTGCCCTTTTTTGGCAGATGTCTGATTGAGGATTTTAGTCACCTACTGAGTTGGCTATGAGGGTAGCAGACCTGTGATTTATTCTGTGAACTGTCGTGCTAGGGTAGTGTGCCCCAGCACGGGAACTGTTGTGTGACTCTTATCTTGATAACCCTCTGGGAGTGGCCATGAGGGTGAGGTCTGGTGTCTTCTTTTCCTTTCTTTGTTTTGCTCATCATGTAGTCTGTTGTCACCAAGTCGAGCTTAAGTTCAGGCTGAACCTGACCAGAACCTGGACCTTCTGTAAAATCGAAAAACTTGAAAACATTTTGCAAGGGACTTAACTCTCCATCCGGCTGCTGGGAGCCCTGACCTCCAGCCAGTTCCCGGCTTCTGTGGGCACTGCACCCTTTTCCAGTCCACTGTCAGTCAGACACTGGCTTTACTGCATGGGGAATGCCGTATGCATCCCCAGAGACTCACCACTCAAAATCCTTCTAACTAATTAGAAACAGTTTCAATTGTATGGGTGATGCCCCAGAAACTCCAACTAGGAGAAAATCTGCGATTTTTCTCTGTGCCTTTCTGGTGCAGTTGGACAGGTGGATCAACCTAAAAGGACCTTCAAGTTACAGTCCAGTTTCTGGGAAATGAAGAGCAACTGTCCTTACAAAATCCTTGCAAGACTGGAAAGACAGCTCTAGAGGCAGTTCAGATTCCACCTAGTTCCTTTATCATGAAAAAGATTATCATCCTCCCTCTCCAGGAACTACTGTCCAGTCCATCACTCATTCTTAAGACTGAAAAACAAAAAAGGAGGGGAAAGGTTAAATGAACATAAGTGTGTCTTTGCCAAAAGTCTAGCATGTCAAAGGTCTTCTCCATAAATATTAGTAAAAAGGCTCAAAACAAAGTTTGGATTCATAACTTGTGAGCTCAATATTATTGTTCCTGACTCACAGCAGTAGTTTTTAAAAGGATGGTTGTACAGTCTCTCTGTAGGTGTGTCTATGTGTATGTTATAGGTGTGATACTTTTATCCTGGATGCTATGGCCAAAATTAAGATTTCTGTTTAGTTGGCTTAAAGTAAGTGCTTTATTAAATTCTAAATGTAGTAGAAATTAACTCAGTGCCTTTCAAAGTCAACGAGATGTGAATTAACCTATGTTAAATGAAAACTTGTTTAAGTTTGTTGGTTTGATTGAAAATAGTCTTCTTGTCAGAGTTGTCGGTATTTGCATAGTATGCAGGCATTCATCCTGGGTTTACTAGTCACATAAGTTCACGTTGTCTGTTAAATTTGTCAGCAAAATAATAGCTGTAAACTATGACCAGTTTTTTCAAATGCCTCATGAGGTTTCCGTAGGTAATCTGAACATAATTGTCGGAAAAAAATGGTTTAAATACATAAAACTCACAATAACTTTTACAGTCTGCATACTTGGGGAAAAAAACAGCTTCGAAATTCTTTTTGGTAACAATCTTGAGTTTTGCCAAGTTAAGTTAAATGATAAAAATCTGAATACCTGGGTCATTTTTGGATAGGATGAAACTCTGAAACATTATTAATAAACATAGCTAAGTTATCTGATTTTGGCATCTTAGTGAAGAGGCTAAAAGCGTTTGGGTGTATTAAGAAGCATGCCTTGTGTTTTGTTGTAAAGTACCACGTTTCTAAATTTATGAAGTGTTTAGAATGCTGATATAAAAGACAATTCATAATTGTTTACATTTTTAGTGTTTACTAGGTCTGTTAAGGTTTAAATGTTCTAATTAACCTATGGAATTAAAGCTACTGGAAATTAATAAGTAAAAGAGCTGTGTATTCAAGGAAGTTAAAATGTATGTTTTCAGTAAAAAAGGTATAAAGAATGGAAATATTTTTGTTTGATAGGTTAAGAAACATAAATTTGTCCTGATGTACTAGAAAGGAAAAAGAAAGACTTTGGGACAAAGTTGTAGAATGCTTGTGAAGGAGAAATTCTGAAAGGAGTTTTATGCCTACTCAAGTAGACTAAAGTAAGTTCAATTAAGTGAATGAGTTTGAATGTTAAAAATAAGTAGGTGCAGAAATTCAAATTTGGTTTTCTCTGAAAGGATACTTTTTCTTGAACTTTTGATCTGCTCTTGATAAAGAGGTTATAAAAGCTATTCCTTTGAGTAATTCTACCTAAAAGACAAATCTGTTTTGTGAAAATAATGACTGAGGTCACTCTTAAGATTTTTCACTCTTTCTGTTATCACTTTGAATAGATACTTGAGCATTGTTTCACAGTGAGTGTTGTTTCCTATTTGAAGAAGCATTCTAAAAACTTTGGGTATGTTTTGACAAGTTTCTCCCTCAAAAATATTCAAATCCTGAATGAAGTCTTTCTTTTGACCTGGTAGACAGAAGAAAAATTACTCTGAGGATTTTCAGAGGCCCCCTGAGTCGTCTCAAAGAAATTTTCTCTCTCTTCCTATAAGGAGGAAAATACCAAACTAACTAGGCTTATTTGGTCTATTAAATTACATGGAAAACATTGGGAAATAAATGAAGATAGACTTTCTTAGGTGGTATTAGATGGGTAAATGTTATTAATATAGATGTCTTAAAATTATATGGCATTCTTAAGATTCTGATCTGTCCTGGTTATCAGTCATAAGTCCAAATATTATCTGGAAGTGTTATATGTCACAGAAGTAGCCAAGTTTCTTTGGCAATTGCCGTTTGGAGTCCTTTGTCCATTTGCAGATAGCTGTTGTTTTACTCTGATGCTTTTTTCTTTTGCAAATATCTTTCATCTTCTGAGAAATTCCTGGAAAGGATTCTGACACAGAGGTTCTAAACTACACGTTTCTGATAAACTTTCAGATTGTAAAACTGAACTGAGTAAGAAATTACAGAATTCTACCAGAAACTAAGTTCATCGATCTGCTGACAGAAGATTCAGCTCAAGAGTTGATTATACAGGACTGTGTGAACTGATGAGGATTATTATAATTTTTTAGGACATCTGTTTGAAATATTGTTGAGTTTTGATGTGTTGTTTTGTTTTCTCACAATGAAGGAAATATTTTTTCTTTTCTCTTATGCTAACTTTGACTTACAGCCGTTTGGTGAAATTATGCCTTTATGAGAAAAACTGAAACATTTATCTTTTTCTCCCTACCTTATCCCTCTGGAATTGGGAAACCCTTTGTGACCGAGTATGGTTATGTAGTGGCAATATTTGCATAAGTTCCATAAGAATCTGTTCTCCTTATAACAGGACACATTGGTTATACTACCAAGGCTTTGACTGGAATGTCATATTTGAAACACACAGGCTCAGATATGACAAGACAGCATTTCAGGAACAAAGATTGGACTTTCTGGAATACAGCCACTTGGAAACATGGGCCTGGTACCTTGTTTACAGAGATTCTGGCAATCTTACCCAGTAAGTAAGGAAGCTTGCTTATCTGACAGGTGTAAGGAACTCCGAATATTTTGGGGGACCTCAAAGAGAACACCACTCAAATCTGTAAGTACTGCAGGCCAAATCTGATGGCAAGTCCTTGGCTTGGCTTTTCTGGCCTTGCAAGGCCTTCACAGTTGAATCTGAGATTCCTCATAAAAAAGTCCAGCAAAGCAGATTTTAAAAAGCCTGTATAAGCAATTACTATTCCTGTTCCTCTTATGTAAATAATTGGAGCAAGTTGTATTGAAGCTACACTTTATTTGCAAACCAGTTCATCCTAATTTGGCTATCTTTTGTAAAAATGAGGGTGATTTAAGAGAGAAAAAATACGTTTATGTAGAAGCTATAGTAGGTATTCCTGGATATTAGATTCTAGCTGTTTTCTTTTACAAGATTCATCTATTGCTAATCGTAATGTCTCCTTGTGGCCATCTATCTCTGACACCTGGGAGTTCCCTGGCCACCATCAAACATTTTCCTTCAATACTACTGCCCGAATACTAAATACATTTGCTTTGTCACAGGTGGATCCTAAACAACATGTTCCAAATTTAAAGTCCCCAGCTTATCAAGACACAGGATGGACCCTATCAAATTTGGAATGAATATATTTTGTTCACTCCTACTAGTGGTCAACCCAGTAAAAGATCACTCTCTGTTGGGAACAAACCAATCACACCTGTGATACATGGCCTAATAGCACTCGACTTATGGGAAAAATTCCCTGTTATTTGTGTTCTCGCATCATAGCCTTAAAAAACATACTGACTGGTCTGGGACTGACTGGGATAGACGGCCCAGCACGTTTTGGTTAGCCTCTAATGGTGCTCAGTGTCGATGTGTGTCCAATTTATGGCCTTGGCTGCCACCTGGATGGATTGGATGATGCACCCTAGGCTTTGTCTGCATGCAAGGTAGAACTACATTTAATATGTCTCCTCCTGCTAACCTACCCAACTGCAACAGCGCTGGACCAGCTGTGTCTTCCACTGGTATTTCCATCTTTACTCAATTATCCTTCACCAATTAGGAATTGAAAATGCTGTCTTGCACATGGAAGTCCTAATCAAATTCAGTAGGAAGGCATTAAATGACGCACAACATAGCATTTCGCTGCTCAATTTAGAAGTATCCCAAATGTGTAAGGCAGTTCTCCAAATCCAAATGGCACTGGATGTCTTGACAGCAGCACAAGGGGGCACCTGTGCCGTTATAAAAAGTGAATGTTTTGCCTATATTCTTGACTACCATCAAAATATTTCTGGCTTCCTATCCCAGCCACCAAATTAAATCCATGTCTGACCAACCCTAACTCTAAACGATTGGTTGAGCTCCCAGTCAGTACCAAGTTTCTGCACTACTTCAAAACCTTATTCATTGTGTTAAACATACTGCTTGTATTTCTACTTGTAGTTTGTTGTCTGTTTCGTTATTTGTCTTCTGCATGCCAAAATATTTCACCTCTTGGAGCACATCTCGTCAAGTGATTCTCTCCTCTCCAGGGGCTCTGTATAACTTAGCCTTGGACTCCACAGGTGAAGACTTCTGGTCCACTGAACTTCTACCTGTGCCTATGGCCCCATTTAGGGACACCTCTACAACACTGTACAGCCAGAAGTATTTACAGAAGAGTGAACATCGTCCATATCCCCAAATATTTCCGGTCCAAATGGGTTCGAGGAGGGTTATGTCGTGGATTGAGGTTGCTCCAGCTAGAAAAGCCCAAGGTGACCTGGCCTACATGCCAATCTATATGACCCGGTGGATTTTTTGTCGATATGAATTAGGGCTGTCCCATGGAGAGCATCTCAGGGCATACTAACCTACATGGTAATATATATGGGCAGATTCGTATCTAAAGTTATGTGACCGCACAATAACCAGACCCCATCTGCACTGAAATCATTTAAAGACATTGAACATCATCATTTCTTTTTCCAGTAAAAACAAGTCATGTACCCATGCCTTATAAAATTATCACTAACCCTCAACTGAGGGATGCAGCAGGAGCTCTGACTGCTCATGGGTCCCATCCCAAGGGAGCAGCAGCAGCTCTTCACTGCCCCTCGGTCCAGTCCACATGCCATCCCGTACTATTCTCTAAATAAAAGAGCACCAATGCCAGACCTTGAGAGTCCAAGAAATCTTATATTTGAGTCTTCAGCTCGCCGAGCCCATATCAACAATTATACCATGGAAAAGAGAAAACGGTCACAGAAAATGGAAGGCACACAGAAATCACATCTGAATAATCCACAATGAAACAATTAAGTTTTAGTCATACTCTGAACGTTCGAAAGTCAGAGAAAGTCACATCCACAAAAACTGGAGCAAATGTCAAACTTAGGCTAATTGGTAAAGGTGAGTTATCACACTGCTAACATCGGGCTCTGAAAACCTGTGTCAATGAAGTGTGCCAGGACAGCAGAGACAGAATTCTGACAAATCTTCTGACATCACAGTGGAGAAGAAAAATAAACTGGCCTCATCTACACAGTGCCACATTTGGCCCAAGTAGCCCATTCAAGTCACATTCCACTCAACTGCAGGTTGCCAATGGAACATGAAAGGTGCCGGCCAGTGGTGTAGGGGTGAACACTGCACGTTGTGGTCAGCAGCCCTGGGCAGGCCATGTGGAATCCTGGGAGTGAACCTCATCACAGCTGGTCCAGCCATTCTGGGGCAGGCGTCTGAGGTAGTGTAGAGGCAGATGGGAAGCAACGTCAGACAGCGTCAATCTTCCTCAGAAAGTACAGCAGCATCGCCAACAGATGTGAGCACAGCCATGAACATCTGCCAAAACAAAACCAATGAAAAGTTGCATAGGATAGAAAAAACCTCCGAAAGAAAAAACATGCACGTAAGAACAATAGGATTTCTAGGAATTAGCTTAGACAAACAGGTGCAAGCAATGGAAACCGAAAACTAGCAAAGCTTTGGCGAAAGCAATTCCAGAAGACACAAGCAAACGTAAGGGTATTCCATGCTCTAGGAATGTAAGAACTAAAACAACTGAAATGGCCGTAAAGGATAAATCAATCTCTAGATTCCATGCAATCCCAGTCAAAGTTGCAGCAATCTTTCCCACAGAAATAGAAGAGAGAATCCTAAAGTCTCTATACAGCAACAAGAACCCTGAATACCCAAAGGAATCCTGAGGAAAAAAGCAGGACGAACAAAGCAGGATGTAAAACACTTTCTGATTCCAACATGTAGGACGAAGAACTAGGTACCGAAACATAGCCTGCTCCCAAAAATAGGCACACAGACCAATGGAACAGAATCCAGAGCCCAGAGGTCAACTCACCCATATATGAACAACTCATTTGCAACGAGGAAGGCAAGAGGAGACAGTGGAGAAAGGTGAGTCTCTAAAAGAAACGGTGCTGGGAAGCCTGCACAGCCACATGTAACACAATGAGAGTAGACCATGATGTTACACCAGGCACACATCCCACCTCGAAATGGATTAAACCCTTCAACTTAAGACTTGAAACCGTGAAACTTCTAGAATAAAACCCAGGGAGCTTGCTCTTTGCCATCTGGCATAGCCGCCTATTTGGAAGAAGCATGTGTGACTAGTCAAGGTCAACAATGGAAACAAGAAACAAACGGGACTCCATCCAATGCAGTAGGTTCTGTCCAGCCAAGGAAACCATCGACTCAATGCAAGGACAGCACAACAGCAGGAAGAGAATATTTCAAACCGCACATCGGAGAAGGGCTGAATAGCCAAAAGATCCAATGACCTCACACGTCTCGACAAGAGAAAAAACAACAAGCCCATTAAAACCTGGGCAAAAGATGGAAACAGAGATTTACCCCAAGAAGACAGAAAGGTTGCCAACAGCTTTATGAACTCATGTTCATCATCATTGAGTCTAAGGCCAATGCAAATCCAAACGGCAATGAGATAGCAGCTCACTGTGGTCAGAATGGCTATAAAGAACAAGACAGGAAACAAGTGTCGGAGGGGAGGTGGAGAGAAGGGAAGAGTTCTGCATCGCTGGTGGGAGTGCAATCCGGTGAAGGCACTAGGCAGCCTTGTGGAATTGCCTCAGAAATTTCAAAATACATCTACCATATGGTCCAGCTATTCCTCTGCGGCGTGTTTATCCAAAGAAATTGGGAACACTACTGCACAGAGATCCGTGCAGCGCTGTGTTCACCACAGCCTTCCTCCCGATATGCAAGACATGGAAGTTCCTCTGGTGCCCATCAAGGGACCCATGGAGAAGGAAGGTGGGCCATATCCACACAATGGCCTAGCACTCAGCTGTAAGAAAGGGTGCAGTCCAGCCATTTGTGACACCAGAATGGCTCCTGCGGGTATGAGGGGAACTGAAACAACCCCCAGGGAGAATGTCAAATACCATAGGATCTCACTTACAAGGAGAAGGTTAAAATAGGGTTCAACAAACATGTAGAACATGACATGGGATTGGTGGTTCACAGAGGTAACGGGTGGCAGGGGACAGTGTGAGAAAGAGTTGTTTAGGCACAATTTTGTAGTGTGGGCCTGTAATTAGGCTTACAGTGGGGAAGATGATGTACCATACACAGAAGTCTAAATCTATGAGGATGTAAATCTGAAAGCTATAGCATGTTATAATGAAGGGTTAGGGAAATCAATTCACCTAAAATCAAAACTCCTTAAATGCAAGCAGGTTTATGGCATAAAGATTGAAGGCTGAAAGAATTTAGAGAAGATGAACTTCCAAGGATTGATAATCACCTCCAAATGCTTAACGATGCTACAGAAAATTAGACCATTGCAAAGAGATGAAGAGGAACACAACCAACACAGCACGTTCTGTGCTAAACTCATGAGCCAACGGAAAATGTTACCGTCCACGATGTTTTTACTAATTACATTTATGAATAATCAATGCAGGCCAACATCTTCCCAAGTTCAAGCCAAAGGTTGGTCCAAAAGTCCAATTCAGGTCCGGCACTGTAGTGTAGCTGGTAAGTGCCCATGTTTCACTGGGGCGGCCTAGGCTTGGCAGGGTGGCATCACGGGTCTGGATCAGATTAGGAGCAGTAGGAAATATGGATTTCAAGGTATGGTGCCAACAGAGATCATGAAGAAGTAGAAATTGTGAGGATACCTTATGAATACACACCAGCAAATGATCCATGAGAATATTACAATCTATGAACGCATCAGGTACACTTCCCCAAATGATGAAGGAAGGAAAAAATGTGACCTGCCAAGGTGGAATTGCCAGACTACTATGAGATGACACGATCATTGCTCATCAGAGGATTGCCTGGGTAACTTCAACTTTGCAGGGACTCCAGGACTTTCTGTGGGGAAAGTCCACACATTTGGCCACATCCACAAAAGATAAGAGATAAATCCCAGGACGGTCTTAAAGGAAAGAAACCAGTGTCTAGAAGGAATGTAGTAGACCTTTCAAGGTTCGAGGAGAAAGTTAGAAACCGGCAAGAAGTCCCGTAAAAGGAAAACTGTCCTACCTGGAAAGGGAGAGTAGTCAGACTGGTATGAGATGGGTCTTAAACACTGTGTGCATGGAGGTTTTCAGCACAACTTAGAATTCTGAGGGTGTTTATGACATCATGGTGACCATGTCACCCAAGATGGTCCCAGGTTTCCATCCCGAGGATTTGCCTGGGCTAGGATATTCAAGTGAGAGATTCCCAGAAACAGCTTTTCCAAACAGAAACCGGGCACAGAAACTTGAAGAGATCCAACAGATGCGTATTCAAGGGATAAGAAAGGAATCACTGAAATGAAGCGATAATAGAGGGACAAGCACTCAGAGGAGAACATTGTCATCTACTCACGTAGATGGGGAGGCCATGCTGATTCAAGCTTGAAAGTTGTTTTGAGAAAAGAGGCCGTACCTCGGGCTTATCAGACCTACATTGTCCTTCTGCCTTACCCATAACCCAAAGTCAAGAATGATTACTTGAGGACATTGAAGAGAAGAAGTGAGGCCACCTTTCTTAGGCCTCAGCAAACTTTGGAGACAAGTCTCCCTTTCCATAGCTCTCAAGTCACGGGGGCCCACTGGGTACATGCCAATGTGTCAGAAGAGGTCTCATTGAAGCCTGGAAAGAATGGCCCCCTGCCATGCTTGGGTATGTCGCTTGGTTTGGAAGGGCTCTAGAAGTGTGCTGAAAAGCACCTTTTCCAGAGAGCTTTGTTCCTTTGTGAAGGCTGCCCTCCCAGGCTAGAGTGTTCAGTTGGGATCAATGAGATTCTCTCCACCCTCTCTTGCTGTACAAGGAATATTGATTACGTGTTTCGATACCACACGTAAGGAGGTTTGCTGAAAATTAGAACATTACCATTATATTTAAAGAAAAATAAACTCGCCCCAGCTGAGGAGGTAAATCAAACACATAACAAAACCTGTAGAAACAAAGTAAGCCAGTATCTAGCCATAATCTACTGGAAAGTTCAAGCATCAAGGGTGAAGTTTGAAACTTCCCAAATCCAGAATAGAGACAGAAGGTCTCTCACCTGGACAGAGGAATTCATCAGATTCATCTAATTTGTTTCAGAAGCATTGGGTTCCTGAAGGTGGTTGCCAGTACAACGTCGTACCTGGAGTTTCTCATCTCACAATCTCAAACGAACCCAGATGACCACGCGTACTCAGTGCTCAGTTGCACCTAGACTAAGAGAGCAAAGACTCCCTCAAGTGGCCGTTGGAAATTCAAAGACGACACCCAGGAATCACGAAAGCACTCACACATCGGCCTACAGAAAATATGGTGATTAAAGAAATACAAAATTCCTAACTTGGAATGAAGGAGAATGTACTGACAAGCATCTCGAAGGGACATACCTCAGAAAGACCATGACGATTAGACTATGGAAAAGAAAACAGGGTCCCAGAAAATGGAAGCCCAACAGAAATCACACCTGAATGATCCACAGTGCAATACGTCAGTCTTTAGACAGACTATGCTTGAACGTTGGAAAGACCGAGAAGGTCACAACCCCAAAACTTGCAATGAAGGTCAAACCTGGGCTAACTGGGAAGGGTGAGTTACGAGACTGCTCCAAGCGGGCTCTGAAACCCTGTGTCCATGAAGCTTGCCGAGACAGCAGAGACACAATTCTGACAAATCCTCTGACATCACAGTGGACCGGATAAAAAACCAGGCCTAGTCTACTCAGGGCCAGATTTGGGCTTATGTAGCATATTTAATTCACATTTCACTCAACAGCAGGTTGGCAATGGAACATGAAAGGGGCCAGCCCGTGTTGTAGCAGTGAAGTCCATGCATTCTGGGTTGGAAGCCTGCGCTAGGCCACATTGATTCCTGGGGGTGTGCCTCCTCACCATTGGCCCAGCAATTCTGGGGCAGGCGTCCGAGGTAGTGCAGAGGCAGATGGGAAGCAACGTTAGACAGGGCTACTCTTCTTTAGCAAATACAGCTGCAGTGTCAGCAGATGTGAGCAGAACCATAAACGTTTGCCAAAACAGAACCAATTAAAAGGTGCAAAGAACATAAATACTGAACCTCAAAAACAAAAGCATACCAGTAAGAAGAATAAGATATCTATGAATGACCTTAACCAAAAGGGTGCATGCTATGTAACACGAAAGGGAAGAAAGCTTTTGGGAAATAAATTCCAGAAGAGAGAAGGAAACGGAAGGCTACACCGTGCTCTTGGAATGGAAGAACTAACACACTTGAAAAGTTCGTAACAGATAAAGCAATCTCTGGATTCCATGCAATCCCAGTCAAAGTTGTAGTAATTTTTCCCACAGAAATAGAAGAGAGAATCCTAAAGTCTCTATCCAGGCATAAGGGACACTGAATAGCCAACGGAATCCTGAGGAAAATGAACAAAGCTGGACGTATCCCCCTTTCTGATTTCACCATACAGGACGAAGCACTAGGTACTGAAACAGCACAGTCTGGGCCCAAAAACAGGCACACAGACGAATAAAACACGATCAAGAGCGCAGAGGTCTACTCACGCAAATATGGACAGCTCATTTTCGACCAGAGGGACAAGAGAAGACAGCGGCGAAAGGAAAGTCTAGAGAAGAAATGTTTCTTGGAAGACTGCACAACCACAGGTAACAAAATGAGAGTAGGACATGATGTTAAACGAGGCACATCCCACCTCGAAATGGATTAAAGCCTTGAATGGAAGACTTCAGTCCATGGAACTTCTAGGAGAAAACCCAGGCAGCGTGCTCTTTACCATCTGGCTTAGCTGCCTATTTGGAAGAAGCATGTGTGACTGGGCAAGGGCAAGAAAGGAAACAAGAAGCAAACGGGACTCTATCCAACGCAGAAGGTTCTGCCCAGCCAAGGAAACCATAACTCAATGCAAAGACTGCACAGCAACTGGCAGTGGATTTTGCAAACCACACATCAGAGAAGGGCTGAATAGCCAAACGATCCAATAACCTCACACGTCTCCACAAGAGGAAAAACAACAAACCCAGTAAAACCTGGGCAAAAGATGGAAACAGAGATTTCTCCCAAAGAGAGAAAGATGGGCAACAGCTGTATGAAAACATGTTCACCATCATAAATTCTCAGGCCAGTGCAAATCCAAGCGGCAATGGGATAACAGCTCCCTGTGGTCAGAATGGCTATAAGGAACAAGACAGGAAACAACAAGTGTCAGAGAGGAAGTGGAGACAAGGGAAGCCTCCTGCACCACTGGTGGGAGTGTAAACCGGTGCAGCCAGTAGGAAAAGCAGTGTGGAATTGCCTCAGAAATTTCTAACATATGATCCAGCTATTCCTCGGCAGCTTGTATATCCATAGAACTTGAAAACACTAATGCATAGAGATCCGTGCACCACTGTGTTCACCACAGCCTTACTCCCGAGATACTTGTAAGCCGCCCTGGTGCCCATCAAGGGACGAATGGAGAAGGAAGATGGGCTATATCCACACAATGGCATAGCACTCAGCTGTAGGAATGGATGCAGTCCAGTCATTTGTGACCACCAGAATGGCTCCTGAGGGTATGAGGGGAATTGAAACAAGCCCAGGGAGAAGGTCAAATACCATGCGATCTAAGTTACAAAGAGATATAGAAAAAAAAGGACAAACAAGCTGGAATCACGTGAGATGGAACCGGTGGTTCCCAGAGGGAATGGGAGCCTGGGCCCGGAGGGAGACATAGTTGAATAGGCACAAGTGTGTGGTGAGGGCCTGTAATTAGGCTTATGGTGGTGAAGATGATGTAACCTACACAGAACTTTAAATCTGTGAGGATGTAAATGTGAAAGATATAGGATGTTATAATGCAGGGTTACGGCCACCAATTCACATAAAATCAAAACTCCAAAAAGGGGTGCAGATTTACGGCCTAAAGCTTTGGAGGCTGAAACAGATTACAGAGGATGACCTTCCAAGGATTGGTAATCACCTCAAAATGCTTAATGATGTTACAGAAAGGTAGACCTTTGCAAAGAGATGAAGAGGAATACTAGGAAGAGAACATGTTCCGTGCTAAACTCATGAACCAACGGAAAATGTTACCTTCCATGTTGTTACTACTGATTCCCTTCATGCATGAGCCAAGCAGGCCAACATCTTCCCAAGTTCAGACCAAAGTTTGGTCCAAAAGTCCAATTCAGGGCCTGCCCTGTATTGCAGCAGGTAAGTTCCCACGTTCCGCCTCGGTGGCTGGGGCTTCATTGGCTAGCATCATGTGTGTGGATCAGATTACTAGCATTAGGAAATCCAGATTTCATGGTCTCGTGGGCACAGAGATCATAAAGAAGTAGAAAGTGTGAGATGACCTTATCAATACTCACCAGAAAAAGAACCATGAGAATATTACAATCTATGAATGCGTCAACTACACTTGCCCAAATGATGAAGGAAACAAAACATGTGAGTTGCCAATGTGGAATTGTCACACCGCTGGGAGATCACACGATCATTGTGCATCAGGGGATTGCCTGGACAGCATCAACTTCTTACGGACTTCAGGACATTCTCTGAGGAAAGTCCACCCATTTGGCCATATCCACAAAAGATAAGAGATAAAACCAGGGATGATCTTTAAGGGAAGAAACCGGTGTCTAGAGGGAATATAGTAGACCTTTCAAAGTTCGAGGAGAAAGTTAGAAACTGACAAGAAATCCAGAACAAGGAAACCTATCCTACCTGGAAAGGGGGAATAGTCAGACTGGTATGAGATGGGTCTGAACCACTGTGTGCATGGAGGTTTTCAGGACAACTTAGAATTCTGAGGGTGTTTATGACATCGCGGTGAACATGTCACCCAAGATGGCCGCATGTTTCCAGTCCTAGCATTGGACTAGGCTAGGATAGTCAAGTGAGAGATACCCAGAAACAGCTTTTACAAACAGAAACCAGGCACAGAATCTTGAAGCGACCAAAGAGACGCTGGTTCAAGGGATAAGAAAGGAATCATTGTGATGATACGTCATGATTTCTTTGTTTTCCTCAGGATTCCTTTGGTTCTTCAGGGTCTTTTGTTGCTGGAGAGAAACATTAGGATTCCCTCTTCTATTTCTGTGGGAAAGATTGCTGCAACGTTGACTGGGATTGCATGGAATCCAGAGATTGCTTTATCCAGTACGGACGTTTCAAATGTGTTAATTCTTCCATTCCAAGAGCACTGAATGCCCTACCAGTTCCTTGTGTCTTGTGGAATTTCTTTCCTCAAAGCTTTGCTATTTCTCGGTTTACATAGCTTTCACCTGTTTGGCTCAGGTTATTCCTAGATACCTTAATCTTCTAAAGCATGCTTTTATTTTTTTTTTTTGAGCGCAAGTTTTTCTATCATTTGTAACTTTTAATTGCTTTTGTTTAGGCAGAAGTTTATCGCTGTGCTCACATCTGTTGGCAATGCTCCTGTATTTCCTGATGAAGAGGGCCCTGTCTAACGTCTCTTCCCATCTGCCTCTACACTACCTCGGACGCCTGTCCCAGAATGGCTGGACCAGCCGTGAGGAGGTTCACGCCAGGATTCTATGCGGCCACTACTGGCTGCCGACCCAGAGCACGTGGACTTCACCGCTGCACCACTGCACCACTGGCCGGCCCCTTTCATGTTCCATTGACAGCCTGCAGTTGAGTGGAAGGTGACTCGAGTATGCTACTTGAGCCCAACTCTGGCCCTGTGTAGATGAGGCCAGCTTGTTTATCTGGTCCAGTGTGATGTCAGAGGATCTGTCAGAATTGTGTCTCTGCTGTCCCGGCAAGCTTCATGGACACCGGCTTTCATAGCCCGCTTGGAGCAAACTCGTAACTCACCCTTCCCAGGTAGCCCAGCTTTGACCTTCGCTGCAGTTTTTGGGGTTGTGAATTTCTCGGACTTTCAAACATTAGAGCAGAGTCTGTCTAATGAATGACATATTTCACAGTGGATTATTCAGGTGTGATTTCAGTTTGCCTTCCATTTCGGGGACCTTGGTTTCATTTCCATAGTCTAATCATCATGGTCTTTCTCAGCTATCTCCCTTACATATGCTTATGAAGCCATTCTCCTTCATGCCAAGTAATTAATTTTGTATTTTTTTAATCACCATATTTTCTGTAGGCCGAGGTGTGAGTCCTTTCGTGAATGTTGGGTGTTGTCTTGGAATTTCCATCTGTCACTTGAAGGAATCTCTGCTATCCTTGCCTAGGCCAAACTGAGCACTGAGAACACCAGGTCCTCTTGGATGGTTTGACATTCTGAGATCAGAAACTCCAGATTCATGGGTGTCCTGGCAACCACCTTCACGGAAATGATGTATCCGAGACAAATTAGACAAATCTGATGAACTCCTCTCTCCAGGCAACGGATTTTTCTGTCTCTTTTCTGGATTTGGGAAGTTTCTAACTTGAGCCCTGATCCTTGAACATTCCACTAGCTTACGTCCAGATACTGGCTTGCTTTATTTCTATAGGGTTTATTTGTTTGATTTACATCCTCAGATCTGGCATGTGTAGTTTTCTTTAAATGTCACTGTAATGTTTAATTTTCCACCAACCCCTTACCTAAGGTGTCAAAACACATAATCAATACTCCTTCTAGGGTCAGAGATATGGGGAGAGAACTTCATTAGAGTCCAATGGAGCAATCTAGCCTGGGAGGGCAGCCTTCACAAAGGAACGAAGCCCTCTGGAAAAGGGTGCATTTCAGCACACTTCTGGAGCCCTTCCAAACAAGGAGACATACCCCAAGCATGACAGGTGCCCACGCCTTCAGGGCTTCAAAGAGTACTCTTGTGAGACATAACCGTCTACCCAGTGGGCCCCCGTGATGCCAGAGCTATGGAAAGGGATACTTCTCCTCAAAGAATGCTAGGGGCCCAGGAAAGGAGGCATGGATTCTCCTCTTTGATGTCCTGAAGACTTCATTCTTGACTTTGGATTAAGATTAAGTCAGAAGGACAATGTCGGTCTGATAAGCCCCAAGTCTGGCCTCTTGCTTCCAATCAAGTTTCAAGCTTGAATCAGCATGGTCTCCCCATCTACTTGAGTAGATGACAATGTTCTGCTCTTGGTGCTTGTCCCTCTATTATCGCTTCTTCCCAATGATTCCTTACTTATCCCTTGGATCATAGTCTCTTTGATCTCTTCAAGATTCTGTGCCCGGTTTCTGTTTGTAGCAGCTGTCTCTGGGTATCTCTCACTTGAATATCCTAGCCTAGTCTAACGCTCCGACTGGAAATATGCGGCGATCTTGGGTGACATGTTCACCGTGATATCATAAACACCCTCAAAGTTACAAGTTGTCCTGACAACCTCCCTGCACACCATGTTTCAGAGCCATCTCATACAAGTCTGACCACGCACCTTTTCCAGGCAGGATAGCTTTCCTTTTTCTGGATTTCTTGTCGGTTTCCAACTTTATCCTCCAACTTTGAAAGGTGTACTACATTCTCTCTAGACACCGGTTTCTTTCCTTTAAGATTATCCTAGGTCATCTCTCATAATTTGTGGCTATGACCAAATGGGTGGACCTTCCCCATAGAAAGTCCTGGAGTACTTCCCAAGTTGAGGTTGCCCAGGCAATCCTCTGATGCGCAATGATCGTTTCATCTCATAGCAGTCTCACAAGTCCACCTTGGCAGGTTACAAGTTTTCCTTCCTTCTTCATTTGGCAAGTGTACCAGCTGCGTTCACACATTGTAGTACCCTCATGTTTCTTTTTCTGGTGCATATTGCTAACACATCCTCACAATTTCTACTTCTTTGTGGTCTCTGTCTGCACCATACCATGAAATCTACATTTCCGATTGCTACTAATCTGATCCCCACCCCTGATGCGTACCACTGAAGCCAGGGCCGCCGAAGCAGAACGTGGGCACTTACCCCCTACACCACAGGGCCGGCCCTGAATTGGACTTTTGGGCCAATCATTGGCCTGAACTTGGGAAGATGTTATCCTCCTTTGATTATGGGTAAATGGAATTACTAGCAACATCATGGACGGGAACATTTTCTGTTGGTGCGTGAGATTAGCACGGAACATGTTCTCTTGGTAGTATTCCTCATCATCTCGTTGCAATGGTCTACCTTTCTGTAGCACTATTAAGCATTTGGAGGTGATTGTCAATACTTGGAAGTTCATCTTCTCTCATCTCTTTCAGACTCCAAAGCTTTATGCCGTAAATCCGCACGCCTTTCTGGATTTTGGATTTTATGTTAATTTATTGTTGTAACCCTGCGTTATAACATCCTGTAGCTTTCAGATTTCCACCCCCAGAGATTTAGACTTCTGTGTAGGTTATATCATCCTCCCCTCCGGAAGCCTCATTACAGGCCTGAACCACATGCTTGTGGCTAATCTTCTCTTTCACCCTCCCTCCGCCCCCTAGTCCCCTTGGGAACTACCAATCCACTGTCCCATGGTACCTGTACATTAGCCCATGTTTTTCTGTTCTCCTTGTAAGTGAGAACCTACGGGATTTGACTTTCTCCCTGTGACTGGTTTCACTTCCCATAAGACCCTCAGGAGCCATTCTGGAGGTCACAAAGTGCTGGATTACATCCTTACTTATAGCTGAGTAGTATGCCCTTGTGTCGCTATAGCCCATCTTCCTTCTCCATTGGTCCCTTGATGGGCACCAGGGCAGCTTGCAAGTCTTGGATATCAGGAGCAAGGCTGTGGTGAACACAGCAGTGCAGGGATCTCTATGCATTGGTGTTTCCAAGTTCTTTGGATAAATACACCACTGAGGAAGAGCTGGATCATATGGTAGATGGAAGCTTAAATTTCTGAGGCAAGTCCACACTGCTTTGTGGAGTGGCAGCATCGGTTTACACTACCACCAGCAGTGCTGGAGGCTTCACTTCTCTCCACCTCCTCTCAGACACTTGTTTCCTGGCTTGTTACTTAGGGCCATTGTGACCACAGTAAGCTGCTATCTCATTGAAGTTTGGATTTGCACTGGCATGGGACTTCCTGATGAGGAACATGTTTTCATACAGCCTATTGGCCATCTTTCTATCTTCTGGGGTGAAATCTCTGTTTGCATCTTCTGCCAGGTTTTAGTGGGCTTGTTGCGTTTTCTCTTTTGGAGACGTATGAGGTCATTGGATCTTTTGGCTCTTAACCCCTTCTCTGATGTGTGTTTTGAAAACATCCTCTCCCAGTTGTTGTGCTGACGTTGCACTGAGTTGATGGTTTCCTTGTCTGGGCAGAAGCTTCTGCAGTGTATGAAGTCCCGTTTGTTTCTTGTTTCCTTTGTTGCACTTGACTAGTCAAACATGCTTCTTCCAAATAGGTGGCTAAGCCAGATGTCAAAGAGCAAGATGCCTGGGTTGTCTCCTAGAAGTTGCACGGTTTCAAGTCTTCCATTCAAGGCTTTAATCCATTTCGAGGTGGTCTGTGTGCCTGGTGTAACATCATGGTCTACTCTCATTGTGTTACATGTGGCTGTGCATTCTTCCATGCACCGGTGCTTGTCGAGACTCTCCTTTCTCCACTGTCTCCTCTTGGTTCCCTTGTCGAAAACGGGTTGTCCATATGTACGTAAGTTGACCTCTGGGCTCTCGATTCTGTTCCATGTGTCTGTGTGCCTGTTTTTGGACCGAGACTGTGCCATTTCAGTTCGTTGCGCTCCGTCCTACATGAAGAAATCAGACAGTGTGATATGTCATGCTTTGTTCGTTTTCCTCAGGATTCCTTTGGGTATTCAGATTCCTTTGCTGCTGGATAGAGGCTTTACTATCCTCTCTCTATTTCTGTGAGAAACATTGCTGCAACTTGGACTGGGATTGCACGGAATCCACAGATTGCTTTATGGGGTATGGACCTTTCAAGTGTATTAGTTCTTCCATTCGAAGAGCATGAAATAGCCTTCCGTTTCCTTAGGTCTTCTGGAGTTTCTTTCCGCAAAGCTTTGCCAGGTTTTGGTTTACATAGCTTGCATCTGTTTGGTGAAGATAGTCTTAGATATCTTATTTCTCCTACTGGCATGCTTCCCTTTTTGAGGTTCATTATTTCTATTCTTTGCACCTTTTAATTGGTTCTGTTTTGGCAAACGTTTATTGCTATGCTCACATCTGCTGACAATGCTGCTGTACTTGCTGAGGATGAGTGGCACTGCCTAACGTCGTTTCCCAACTGCCTCTACACTACCTCAGATGCCTGCCCCAGATGGCTGTAACAACCATGAGGAGGATCACCCCAGGATTCCACGCTCCCGACCGCGGCCGGCCGACCAAGAACACGTGGACTTCACCCCTGCAACACTGGCCGGCCCTTTACATGTTCCATTGCCAACCTGCAGTTGAGTGGAATGTGACTTGAATATGCCACTTGAGCCCAACTCTGGCCCTGTGTTGACTAGGCCAGGTTGTTTTTCCGGTGCACTGTGATGTCAGAGGATTTGTCAGAATTTTCTCTCTGCTGTCCCGGCAAGCTTCATGGACACACAGTTTCAGAGCCCGTTTGGAGCAGTCTGAGAACTCACCCTTCCCAGTTATCCCAGGTTTGACCTTCACTGTAGGTTTTGGGGTTGTCACTTTCTCAGACTTTCCAACATTCAAGCAGAGTCTGTCTAAAGACTGACGTCTTTCACTGTGGATTATTGAGGTGTGATTTCTGTTGGCCTTCCATTTTCTGGGACCATGTTTTCTTTTCCATAGTCTAATTGTCATAGTCTTTCTGAGCTATCTCCCTTTGACATGCTTATGATTGCATTCTCCTTCATTCCAAGTTAGGAATTTTGTATTTCTTTAATCACTGTATGTTCTGTAGGCTGGTGTGTGAGTGCTTTTGTGATTGTTGGGTGTTATCTTTGAATTTCTATTGGTAACTTGAAGTAATCTTTGCTATGCTAGCCTAGGTGCTACTGAGCACTGAGTACATGTGGTCATCTTGGTTCGTTTGACATTGTGAGATGAGAAACTCCATGTTGTCCTGGCAACCACCTTCAAGGACTGAAGGGTTTCGAGACAAATTAGATGAATCTGATGAATTCCTCTCTCCAGGGGAGAGATCCTTCCATCCCTTTTCTGGATTTGGGTGGTTTCGTACTTCACCCCTCATCCCTGAACGCTCCACTAGATTACGTGTAGATTGTTTCTTACTTTATGTCTACAGGGTTTTTTTATTTGTTTGATTTACATCCTCAGCTGTGACATGTTTATTTTTCTTTAAATATAATGGAAATGTTCTACTTTTCAGCCAACCTCCTTACATGTAGTTCGAAACACATAATCAATACTCCTTCTAAGATAAGAGATGGGGGAGAGAATCTCATTGATCCCAACTGAGCACTCTAGCCTGGAGGGCAGCCATCACCAAGGAACGAAGCCCTTTGGAAAAGGGTGGTTTTTAGCACACATCTAGAGCCTTTCCAAAGCAAGAAACATAGCCAACCATGGCAGAGATCCATTCCTTCCAGGCTTCAATGAGATCTCTTGAGACACATTGGCATGTACCCCGTGGACCCCTGTGAAGCCAGAGCTATGGAAAGAGAGACTTGTCTTCAAGATGCTAGGGGCCTAGAAAAGGAGGTCTGGATTCTTCTCTTCAATGTCCTCAAGTGATCATTCTTGACTTTGGATTATGAATAAGGCAGAAGGACAACGTAGGTCTGATAAGCCCCAGGTCCGGCCTCTTTTTTCTAAACAAGTTTTAAGCTTGAATCAACACAGTCTCCCCATCTACTTGAGTAGATGACACTGTTCTCCTCTCAGTGCTTGCCCCTCTAGTATCGCTTCTTCCCAATGATTCCTTTCTCAACTCTTGAATCAGCGTCTCTTTGATCTCTTCAAGATTCTGTGCCAGGATTCTGTTTGGAAAAGCTGTTTCTGGGTAACTGTCACTTGAATATACTGTCCTAGGCCTATCCTCGGGCTGGAAACCTCAGCCAACTTGGGTGACATGGTCACCATGATGTCATAAACACCCTCAGAATTCTAAGTTGTCCTGACAACCTCCATGCACACAGTGTCTCAGAGCGATCTCATACCAGTCTGACTACTCTCCTTTTCCAGGTAGGACAGTTTTCCTTTTTCTGGACTTGTTGTCGGTTTCTAACTTTAACCTCGAACCTTGAAGGGTCTACTACATTCCTTCTAGACACTGGTTTCTTTCCTTTAAGATCGTCCTGGGATTTATCTCTTATCATTTGTGGATGTGGCCAAATGTGTGGACTTTCCCCAGAGAAAATCCTGGAGTCCCTGTCAAATTTATGTTCCCAGCAATCCTCTGATGCACAATGATCGTGTCATCTCATAGCACTCTGGCAATTCCACCTTGGCTGGTCACATGTTTTACTTCCTTCATCATGTGGGAAAGTGTACCTGATGCATTCATAGATTGTGATATTCTCATGGTTCTTTTTCTGGTGTGTATTCATAACGTATCCTCACAATTTCTACATCTTCATGATCTCTGCCTGCATCATACCTTGAAATCTATATTTCCAAATGCTCCTAATCTGATCCAGACCTGTGATGCTGGCCAGCAAAGCCCAGGCCGCCCAAGCAGAACATGGGCACTTACCCGCTACACCACTGGGCCGACCCTGAATAGGACTTTTGAACCAACCTTTGTACTGAACTTTGGAAGATGTTGGCCTGCTTCGATTATTCGTAAAGGTTATTAGTAGTAACATCATAGACAGCTACATTTTCCGTTCTCTCATGAGCTTAGCATGGAACGTGTTCTCTTGGTAGTGTTCCTCTTCATCTCTTTGCAATGGTCTACCTTTCTGTAGCATCATTAAGCATTTGAAGGTGATTATCAATCCATGGAAGCCCATCTTCTCTAAACTCTTTCAGCCTCCAATCTTTATGCCATAAACCTGTGTGCCTTTATTGAGTTTTGATTTTATGTGAACTGGTTTCCGGAACCCTGCATTATAACATCCTATAACTTTCAGATTTACATCCTCATAGATTTAGACTTCTGTGTATGCTGCGTCATCTTGACCACTCTAAGCTTAATTACTGGCCCACACCACACACTTGTGCCTAATCAACTGTTTCCCCCTCCGTCCCGTGCCACCTGTTACCTCTGGGAACAACCAATCCTCTGTCACATGCTACCTGTTTGTTGCTCCTTGTTTTAATCTTCTCCTTGTAAGTGAGATCCTATGGTATTTGACTTTCTCCCTGCGGATTGTTTCAGTTACCTTCATACACTCAGTAGCCATTCTGGTGTCACAAATGGCTGGACTGCACACTTTCTTACAGCTGAGTGCTATGCCATTGTGTGGATATAGCCCATCATCCTTCTCCAAGAGCCCTTGATGGGCACCAGGGAGGATTCCAAGTCTTGGATATCGGGAGTAAGGCTGTGGTGAACACAGCGGTGCAGGGATCTCCATGCCTTAGTGATTCCAAGGTCTTTGGATAAACACGCCGGTGAGGAATAGCTGGATCATATGGTAGATGGATTCTGAAATATTTGAGGTAATGTCATATGGCTTTACATAGTGCCTGCACTGGTTTACACTCCCACAAGCTCTGCAGGACTCTTCCCTTCTCTCCACCTCCTCTCCAACATTTGTTGTTTCCTCTCTTGTTCCTTGTAGCCATTCTGAACACAATGTGCTGTTATCTCATTGTCATTCGGATTTGCATTGGCCTTAGACTTAACGATGATGAACATGTATTTATATAGCTATTTCCCAACCTTCTATCTTCTTGGGGTAAATTTCTGTTTCCATCTTTTGTCCAGGTTTTAATGGGCTTGTTGTTTTTTCTCTTGTGGAGACGTGTGTGGCCATTGGATGTTTTGGCTATTCAGCCCTTCTCAGATGTGTGGTTTGAAACATCCTCTCCCTGTTGTTGTGCTGTCTTTGCATTGAGTAGATGGTTTCCTTGGCTGGACAGTAGGTTCTGCATAGGATGGAATCCCGTTTGTTTCTTGTTTCCTTTGTTGCCCTTGCCCAGTCACATATGCTTCTTCCAAATAGGCGGCTAAGCCAGATGGTAAAGAGCAGGCTGCCTGCATTTCCTCCAGGAAGTTTCACGGTTTCAAGACTTCCGTTGAAGGCTTTAATCCATTTCGAGATGGTGTGTGTGCCTGGTGTAACATCATGGTCTACTCTCATTGTGTTACATGTGGCTCTGCAGTCTTCCCAGCACTGTTTCTGTTAGTCTCTCCTTTCTCCACTGTCTCCTCTTGCCTTCCTCGTTGCAAATGTGCTGTCCATATATGTGTGAGTTGAACTCTGGGCTCTGGATTCTGTTCCATTGGTCTGTTTGCCTGTTTTTGCGACCAAACTGTGCCGTTTCGGTACCTAGCACTTCGTCCTACATGTTGAAATCTCAAAGTGTGATACCTCCTGCTTTGCTTGTTTCCCTCAGGATTCCTTTGGGTATTCAGCGTCCCTTTTCACTGGATAGAGACTTTAGGATTCTCTCTTCTATTTCTGTGGGAAAGATTCTGCAACTTTGACTGGGATTGCATGGAATCCAGAGATTGCTTGATCCATTATGGAAGTATCAAGTGTTTTAGTACTTACATTCCTAGAGCACGGAATACCCTTCCGTTTGCTTGTGTCTTCTGGAATTTCTTTCCCCAAAGCTTTGCTAGCTTTCGGTTTCCATAGCTTGCAGCTGTTTGGCTAAGCTTATTACTAGAAATCTTTTTGTTCTTACTGGCATTTTTTTCTTTGAGGTTCAGTTTTTCTGTTCTTTGCAACTGTTCATTGATTTTGTTTTGGCATATGTTTATGTGTGTGCTCACATCTGCAGGCGATGCTGCTGTATTTTCTGAGGAAGAGTGATGCTGTCTGACATCACTTCCCAGCTGCTTCAACACTACCTCGGAGGCCTGCTGGAAAACGGCTGGACCAGCAGTGAGGAGGTTCACACCCAGGATACCACGTGTCCTGCCCAGGGCTGCCGACCCAGAACATGCGGACCTCACCACTGTGCCACTGGTGGCGCCTTTCATGTTTCATTGGCAACCTGCAGTTGAGTGGAATGTGACTTGAATATGCTACTTGAGCACAACTCTGGCGCTGTGTAGATGAGCCCAGTTTGTTTTTCTTCTCCACTGTGATGTCAGAGAATTTGTCAGAATTGTGTCTCTGCTATTCCAGCAAACTTCATCAACACAGGTTTTCAGAGCCCGATTTTAGCAGTCTTGTAACTCACCCTTCCCAGTTAACCTAGGTTTGACCTTCGATGCAGTTTTTGGAGTTGCGACTTTCTCTGATTTTAGAACGTTCAGAGTATGTCCAAAATTGACGTCTTTCATTGTGCATTATTCAGGTAGGATTTCTGTGTGCCTTCCATTTTCTTGAACCGTTTTTTCTTTTCCATGGTATAATCGTTGATAGGGGCTCGGCGAGCTGAAGACTCGAATGAAAGATTTCTTGGAATGTAAAGGTCTGGCATTGGTGCTCTTTTATTTAGAGAATAGTACGGGATAGCATGGGGACAGGACCCATGGGCAGTCAGAGCTCCTGCTGTTGCCCTGAGTTAAGGGTTACGGCGAATTTTATAAGGCATGGGTACATGACTTACTTTTACTGGAAAAAGAAATGATGATGTAAAATATCTTTAAATGATTTCAGTGCAGAATGGGTCTGGTTATTGTGCGGTCATATAACTTTAGATACAAATCTGGCAATATAGATCAGCATGTACGTGATGATGCCCTGGGCTTCTCTCCCTGGGTTCTCAGCCCTAATTCATACCATAAAGAAATCCAGATGGTCACATAGTTTGGCATGTAGGCCAGGTCACCTTGGGTTTCTCTAGCTGGGGCCGGCTTAATCCACATCATAAACCCCCCCTGAACCCATTTGGACCGGAAATCTTTTGGGGATATGGACGATGGTCTGTCTTCTGTGACTAATTCTGGCTGTACAAGGTCATAGAGCTGTCCCTAAATGGGACCATAGGCAGAGGTAGGAAGTTCAGTGGACCGTAAGGGTTCACCCATGGTGTTCAAGGCTGACAACGTATACAGAGCCTCTGGAGACAAGAGAATCATTTGACGAGAGGTGGTCCACGAGGTGAAACATTTTTGACATGCGGAAGACAAACAACGAAACAGATAACAAATTATCATAAGAAATACAAGATGTATGTTTAACCCAATGAATAAGGTTTTGAAGTAGTACAGAAAACTGATCCGGACTAGGAGTTCAACGAATCGTTTAGAGTTAGGGTTGATAAGACGTGGATTTAATTTGGTGGTGGGGATAGGAAGCCAGAAATATTTTGATGGTAGTCAAGAATATGGACACAACATTCAGTTTTCATAATGGCACAGTGCTGCTCTTGTGCTGCTGTCAAGACATCCAGTGCCGTTTGGATTTGGAGGACTGCCTTTCACATTTGGGATACTTCTAAATTGAGCAGTGAAGTACTATATTGAGTGGCATGTAATGCCTTCATAATAAATTTGTTTAGGACTTCCATGTGCAAGACGACATTTTGGATTCCTAATGAGGGAAGGAAAATTGAGGAAAGATGGTCACACCAGAGGAAGACACAGCTGGTTCAGTCTTGCTGCAAGTTGGGTAGGTTAACAGGAGGAGATATAGTAGATCTCATTGTACCTTGCATCCAGACAAAGCCTAGGGTGCATCATCCAATCCATCCAGGTGGCAGCCAAGGCTGTAAATTGGAGCCACATAGTCACTGAGCACAATTAGGGGCTAACCAATGTGTGCGGGGCCATCTATCCCAGTCAGTCCCCAACCAATCAGTATTTTTTTAAGCGTATGATATGAGAACACATATAACAGCGAATTTTTCCCATCGGTCAGGTGTTAATAGGCGATGTATCACAAGCGTGATTGGTTTGTTCCCAACAGAGAGTGACCTTTGACTGAGTTGACCACGAGTAGGAGTGAACCAAATATATTCATCCCAAATTTGATATTGTCCATCCTATGCGTATCAATAAGTTGGGGACTTTACATTTGGAACTTGTTGTTTAGGATTCACCTATGACAAGGCAAATCTAGTTAGTATTTGGGCAGTAGTATTGAAGGAAAATGTTTGATGATGGCCCGGGAACTCCCAGGTGTCAGACATAGATGGCAACAAATAGACATTACGAATAGTAATAGATGAATCTTGCCAAAGAAAACAGCTAGAATCTAGTATCCAGGAATGCCTATTATAGCTTCTACAGAAACATAATTTTTGTCTCTTAAATCACCCTCATTTTTACAAAAGATAGGATTAACTGGTTTTCAAATAAAGTGCAGTTTCAAGACAACTTTCTCCAATTATTTACATATCAGCAGCAAGAATAGTAATTGCTCATACAGGCTTTTTAAAATCTGCTTTGCTAGAATTTTTTCTGACGAATCTCAGATTGAACTGTGAAGGCCTCTCGAGGCCAGAAAAGCCAAGCCAAGGACTTGTCATCAGATTTTGCCTGCAGTACTTACAGATTTGAGTGGAGTTCTCCTTGAGTTCCCCCAAAATATTTGGAGGTTCCTTACACCTGGCAGATAAACAAGCTTCCCTACTTACCGGGTGAGGTTGCCAGAATCTCTGTAAACAAGGTACCAGGCCCATGTTTCCAAGTGGCTGTATTCCAGAAAGTGCAATCTCTGTTCCGGAAATGCTGTCTTGTCATATCTGACCCTGTATGTTTCAAATATGACATTCCAGTCAAAGCCTTGGTAGTATAACCAATGTGTCCTGTTATAAGGAGAACAGATTCTTATGGAACTTATACAAATATTGCCACCAAATAACCATACTCAGTCACAAAGTGTTTCCCAATTCCGGAGTGATAAGTTAGGGAGAAAAAGATAAAAGTTTCTGTTTTGCTCATAAAGGTATAATTTCACCAAATTGCTGTAAGTCATAGCATAAGAGAAAAGAGAAAAAGATTTCCCTCATTATGCGAAAACAAAACGACACATCAAAACTCAACAATATTTCAAACAGAAGTCCTAAAAAATTATAATCGTTCTAATCAGTTCACACAGTCCTGTATAATCAAGTCTTGAGCTGAATCTTCTGTCAGCAGATCAAGGAGCTTAGTTTCTGTTAGAATTCTGTAGTTTCTTACTCAGTTTAGTTTTACAATCTGAAAGTTTATCAGAAATCTGTAGATTAGATCTTCTGTGTCAGAATCCTTTCCAGAAATTTCTCGGAAGATGAAACATATTTGCTCAAGAAAAAAGCAGCAGAGTAAAACAAGAACTAACTGCAAATTTGCAAAGGAATCAAAAGGGCAATTGGCAAAGAAACTTGGCTACTCCTGTGACATATAACACTTCCAGATAATAATTGGACTTATGACTGATAACCATCACAGATCAGAATTCTAGGAATGCTATATAATTTTAAGACATCTATATTAATAACATTTACCCATCTAATACCACCTAAGAAGATCTATCATCACTTATTTCCCAATGTTTCCCATGTAATTTAATAGACCAAATAAGCCTAATTAGTTTAGTATTTTCTTCCTTATAGGAAGAGAGAGCAAATTTCTTTGAGAAGTCTCAGGGGCCCTCTGAAAATCCTCAGAGTAATCATTCTTCTGTCTACCAGGTTAAAAGAAAGACTTCATTCAGGATTTGAATATTTTTGAGAGAGAAGCTTGTTAAAACATATCAAAAGTTTTTAAAATGCTTCTTCAAATAGGAAACAATACTCACTGTGAAACAATGTTCAGGTATCTATTCAAAGTGATAACAGAAAGAGTGAAAAATCTTAAGACTGACCTCAGTCATTATTTTCACAAAACAGATTTGTCTCTTGGGTAGACTTACTCAAAGGAACAGCTTTCATTACCTCCTTATCAAGAGCAGATCAAAGGTTCAAGAAAATTTATCCTTTTAAAGAAAACCAAATTTGAATTTCTGCACCTACTTATTTTTAACATTCAAACTCATTCACTTAATTGAACTTACTTTAGTCTACGTGACCAGGCATAAAACTCCTTTCAGAATTTCTCCTTCACAAACCTTCTAAAACTTTCTTTCTTGGTTTCAGATTTTGTCCCAAACTCTTTCTTTTTTCCTTTCTAGTACATTAGGACACATTTATCTTTCTTAACCCATCAAACAAAAATATTTCCATTCTTTATACCGTTTTTACTGAAAGCGTAGACTTTAACTTCCTTGAATATGAGCTCTTTTCCTTAGTAATTTCCAGTAGCTTTAATTCCGTAGGTTAATTAGAACTTTTAACCCTTAACAGACGTAGTAAACACTAAAAAGGCAAACAGTTATGAATCAACTTTTATATCAGCATTCTACACCCTTCATAACTTTAGAAACACGCCACTTTACAATAAAACACAAGGCATGCTTTTTATACACCCAAACGATTTTAGCCTCTTCAATAAGAAGCCAAAAGTAGATAACTTAGATATGTTTATTAATAATGTTTCGGTGTTACATCCAATCCAAAAACAACCCAGATATTCAGATTTTTATCATTTAACTTAACTTGGCATAACTCAAGATTGTTACCAAAAAGAATTTTGATGCTGCTTTTTTTCAACAAGTATACTGATCATGAAAGCTATTGTACTCATTTTTATGAGTTTTATGTATATAAACCATTTGTTTCCAACTATTATGTTCAGATTACCTACAGAAACCTTATGAGGCATTAGACAAAACTGGTCATCATTTAAAGCTATTATTTTGCTGACAAATTTAACAGACAACGTGAACTTATATGACTAGAAAACCCATGCTAAATGCCTGCATGCTATGCAAATACCAACAACTCTGATAAAAGACTATTTTCAATCCTTAATCCACATATATCGTCTTTTTCTTTCTCAGCTCTCTCTCATAGGTATGCTTATCAGTCCATTCTCCTTCATTCCAAGTTATTAATTTTGTATTTCTTTAATCACTATATGTTCTGTAGGCCGATGCATGAGTGCTTTTGTGATTATGTATTGTCTTTGAATTCCCATTGTTCACTAGAAGGAATCTTTGCTACCCTAGCCTAGATCCAACTGAGCACTGAGAACACATCATCATCTCGGTTGGTTTGACATTCTGAGATCAGAAACTCCAAATGCTAGGTTGTCCAGCCAACCAACTTATGGACATAATGTTTCTGAGACAAATTAGACAAACCTGATGAATTCTTCTCTCCAGGTAAGATATTTTCATGTCTCTTTTCTGAATTTGGGAAGGCTCGAACTTGATCGTTAGAGTAGATTATGTCTAAGGACTGCTTTACTTTAATTCTGTAGGGCTTGTTAGTTGTTTGATTCACATCCTCAGCTCTGGCATGCTTATTTTTCTTTAAATATAAGTGTAATGTTTCAATTTTCAGCCAACTTCCTCACATATGTTTTCAAAACACATAATCAATACTCTTCCAAAAAGGCATGCAGATTTGCACCATGAAGTGTTTGAGGCTGAAAAACGTTAGAGAAGATGAACTTCCAAGGATTATGAATCTCTTCCAAATGCTTAATGATGATACACAAAGGTAGACCATAGCAAATAGATTAAGAGGAATACAACGAAGAGAACGTGTTCCGTGCTAAGCTCATGAAGCAAGGGAAAATGTTACCATGAGTGAGGATACTACTAATTACCTTCACGAATAATCACAGCAGGGCAGCTTCTCCCCAAGTTCAGGCAACAGATTGGTCCAAAAGTAAAATTCAGGTCCAGCCATGTGTTCCGGTGTGTAAGTGTCCACGTTCCTAGTGGACCACCTGGGATTCATGGAGCCAATGATGGATGCTGATCAGATTAGTAACATTAGGAAAGATAGATTTCATGGTATGGTGCAGACAGAGATCAAAAATAAATGGAAATTGTGAGCATACCTTATAGATATGCACAAGGAAATAAACATGAAAATATTGCAGTCTATGACACATCTGGTACACTTCTCTAAATACAAAATGAAGGAAGTGATGTGACCTGCATAGGTGGAATTGTCGGACTGCATGAGATGATATGATCATTGCACATCAGAGGATTGGCTGGGCAACTTCAACTTGGGAGGGACTCCAGGACTTTCTCTGGGGAAAGTCTACACATTTGGCCATATCTACAAAATGTAACAGCTAAAACCCAGGATAAACTTAAAGTAAAGAAACTAGTGTCTAGAGAGAATGTACTAGACGTTTAAAAGTTCAAGGATAAAGTTAGAAACCGACAAGAAATCTAGGAAATGGAAAACTATTCTAGCTGGAAAGCATGAGTAGTCAGACTGGTATGAGATCGCTCTGAAATGCTGTGTGCATGTAAGATGCCAGGACAACTGAGAAGTTTGAGGGTGTTTAGGACATCACAGTGAACATGTCACCCAAGATGGCCTCATGTTGATAGTCCGAGGATTGTCTTAGGCTACTGATTCTCAAGGGAGAGATACCCAGAAGAGAATTTAAAAAGAGAAACCAGGCACTGAAACTTGAAGAGATAGAATAGACGCTGATTAAAGGGATAAGAAAGAAGTCATTGTGAAGATACAAAAATAGAGGGACCATCACTGAGTGGAGACCACTGTGATCTACTCAAGTATAGGGGGAGGTCATGGAGATTCAAGGTTGAAACTTGATTTGAAACCAGAGGCTGGACTTGGGTCTTATCAGGCCTACATTTTCCTTCTGTGATAATCATCATCCAAAATCAAGAGTGATCTCCTGAGGACATTGTAGAGAAGGATTGATGCTTCCTTTCCTATGCCACTAGCATTCATTGAAGAGAAGTATCACTTTCCATAGCTCTGGCATTACGGAGCTCCAAAGGGTACATGCTAATGTGTCACAAGATATCTCTTTGAACCATTGAAGGAATGGACCCCGTCATGCTTTGCGTATGTCTCATTGTTTGGCAGGGCTTCAGAAATGTGCTGAGAAGTACGCTTTTCCAGACGGCTTCATTGCTTTGTGAGGGCCACTGTAACAGGCTAGTGTGCTCAGTTTGGGTCCAATGAAGTTCTATCCCCATATCTTTTGGAGTAGAATGATTATTGATGACGTGTATTGACACCATGTGTAAACAGTTTGGCTGAAAATTAGAACATTACAATTATCTTTATAGAAAATAAACTTGCCAGAGCTGAGGATGTAAATCAAACAAATAACACACCCTATAGAAATAAAGTAAGCCAGTATCTAGACGTAATCTAGAGGAACGTTCAAGGATGGGGGTCAAGATTGAAACTTCCCAAATCCAGAAAGGAGACAGAAAAGTATCTTATTTGGAGCGGAATTCAGCAGATTTGCCGAATTTGTTTCGGCTACATTATGTTCATGAAGGAGGTTGCCATGCCTACCTAGAATTTGGAGGTTAAGATCTCAGAATGTCAGACCAACCAAGATGAACACGTGTTCTCAGTGCTCATCTTCACCAAGGCTAGCATGGCAAAGATGGCTACACGGGATCATGTAAATTCAAAGACAACACCCAACAATGAAAAGCACTCACACGTAGGTCTATAGAACATAGGGTGGTTAAAGAAATACAAAATTGATACCTTGGGATGAAGGACAACCGACTGACAAGCATACCAAAGGGGGAAATCTGAGAACGACCATGATGATTATACTATGGAAAAACAAAATGTGCTCAGAAAAGGGAATGCAAACACAAATAACACCTGAATAATCCACAACAAAAGATGTCAGACTTTAGACAGACTCTGCTTGAACTTTTGAAAGTCAGAAAGTCACAAACCAAAAAACTGCAGTGAGGTAAAACCTGGGCTACCTTGAAAGGGTGAGTCTGAGATTGCTCCAAACCTGCTCTGAAACTCTGTGTCCATGATGCTTGCTTGGACAGCAGAGACACAATTATGACAAATTCTCTGACATCACAGTTGAGCAAAAATACAAACCGTCTACATCAACTCAGTGCCAGAATTGGGCTGAAGTAGCCTAAGTCACATTCCACACAACTGCAGGTTGCAAGGGAACTTGAAAGGGGTCGGGCAGTGGAGACCTGGGGAAGTCCGCGGGTTTTGGGTCAGCAGCCTGCACTTGGCTGGGTGGAATCCTGGGGGCAGACTTCCTCACCGCTGGTCCAGCCATTCTGGGGCAGGCGTGGGAGGGAGTGTAGAGGCAGATGAGAAGCGACGTGAGACAGGGCCACTCTTCCTCAGCAAATACAGGAGCACTTCCAGCAGATGTGAGCCCAGCAATAAACCTCTGTCAAAAGGAAACAAAGTAAAAGTTGCAATCAATAGGAAAATTGAACCTCAAAAAAAATGCCAGTAGGAATAATGAGATACCTACGAATAACGTCACCCCAACAGGTGAAAGCTCTGTAAATCGATAACTAGCAAACCTTTGTAGAAGAAAAATGGGAGAAGACACAAGGAGGCGGAAGGATATTGCATGCTCTTGAAATGGAACAATGAACACACTGGAAACCTCCACTCCGGATAAAGCAATCTCTAGATTACATGAAATCCCAGTCAAAGTTGCAGCTATATTTCTCACAGAGATAGAAGCGAGCATCCTAAAGTTTACATCCAGCAACAAAAGGCCCCAAATAAACGAAGGAATCCTGAGGAAAAAGAACAAAGCTCAATGTATCACATTTTCTGATTTGAATATAGAGGACGAAGAACTAGGAATGGAAACGGCACAGTCTGGGATGCAAAACAGACACACAGAACCATGGAACAAAATCAAGAGCCCAGAGGTATATGCACACCTATATGGACAGCCCATTTTCGACCACGGCGCCAAGAGGAGACAGGGGAGAAAGGAAAGTCTCTACAATAAATGGTGCTGGGAGGACTGCAAAGCCTCACCTAAGACAAGGAGAATAGACCACAGTGTTACACCAGGCACAAACACCAACTCAAAATGGATTAAAGTCTTGAATGTAAGACTGGAAACCATGAGACTTCTGGAAGAAAATGCTGGCAGCTTGTTCTTTGTCATCTGTCTTAGCCTCCTATTTGGAGGAAGCCTTTCTGTCTGGGCAAGGGCAATAAAGGAAACAAGAAACAAATGGGACTACATCAAACGCAAAAGTTTCTGCCCATCCAAGGAAACCATCGACTCAATGCAAAGACAGTACAACCACTGGGAGAGGATGTTGAAAACCACACATCGGTGAACGGGTGAATAGCCAAAAGATGCAGTGAACTCATATGGGTCCACAAGAGAAAAAAAATAAGCCCATTAAAACCTGGGCAGTAGGTGGAAACAGAGATTTCACCCAAGAAGAGATAGAGATGGTCAACAGGTGTATGAAAACGTGTTCATCATCATTAAGACTCAGGGCAGTTGAAATCCAAACGGCAGTGAGATAGCAGCTCAATGTGGTCTGAATGACTATAGGTAAAAAGTCAGGAAACAAGTGTCAGAGAGGAGCTGCAGAGATGGGAAGACTCCTACAGTGCTGCTGTGAGTGTAAGCTGGTGCAGCCACGACGCAAATCAGTGTGGAATTGCCTCAGACATGTCAGAATCCATCTACTATATGATCCAGCTATTATTCAGTGGCGTGTTTATCCAAAGACCTTGGAAAAAGTTGCGCACCGATATATGTGCACCCCTGTGTTCACCCTGGCCTTACTCCCGTTATCCAAGACTTGAAAGCTGCCCTGATGCCCATCAAGGCAGAAGGAAGAATAGATAGGGAAGATTGGAGAAGGAAGGTCGGCTTTATGAACACAATGGCATATCACTGAGCCATAACAAAGTAGAGAATCCAGCCATTAGTGACCAGAAGGATGGCTCCTGAGGGTTTCATTGGAAGTGAAACAACTCGCAGGGAGAAACTCAAATACCGTAGGAGCTCACTTACAAGGAGAAGAGACAAACAAGGACCAACAAACTGGAAAGCTTTCCGGAAAGAAATTAAAGAAGACACAAGGAAACGGAAGTCTATTCACTGCTCTTCGAATGGAAGAACGAACACACTTGAAACGTCCGTACTGGATAAAGCAATCTCTGGATTCCACGCAAGCCCCATCGAAGTTTCAGCAATCTTTCCCACAGAAATAGAAGAGAGAATTCTAAAGTTTCTATCCAGCAACAAAGGAGCAGGAACGGCCAAAGGAATCCTGAGGAAAACGAACAACTCAGCAAGTACCACATTTTCGAATTTCCACATATAGGACGAACTGCTAGGTACCGAAACGGCAAAGGATGGCCACAAATAGAGGCACACAGACCCAAGGAACAGAATCGAGAGCCCAGAGGTCAACTCCCACATATATGGACAGCCCATTGTAGACCAAGGAGTCAAGAGGAGACAGCGGAGAAAGGAGAGTCTCGACAAGAAACGGTGCTGGGAAGACTGCACAGCCACATGTAACACAATGAGAGTAGACCATAATGTTACACCAGCCACACACACCACCTGGGAATGGATTAAGGCCTTGAATGGAAGACTTGAAATGGTGCAACTTCTAAGAGAAAATGCAAGCAGCTTGCTATTTGCCATTTGGCTTAGCCGATTATTTGGAAGAAGCGTGTGTGACTGGGCAAGGCAACAAAGGAAACAAGAAACAAGCGGGACTCCATCCAACGCAGAAGCTTCTGAACAGCCAACGACTCCATCGACTCAATGCAAAGACAGCACAACAACTGCGAGTGGATGTTTGCAAACCACACATCGGAGAAGGGGTGATTAGCCAAAATATCCAATGAACTCATATGTCTCCACAGTAAAAAAACAACGATCCCCATAAAACCTGGGCAAAAGATGGAAAGAGATATTTCTCCCAGGAAGATAAAAGATGGCCAACAGGCTGTATGAAAACATGTTCATCATCATTAAGTCTTTGGCAATGCAAATACGAACGGCAATGAGACAGCAGCTCACAGTGGTCAGAATGGCTATAGGGATGAAGACAGGTAACAAGTCTCGGAGAGGAGGTGGAGAGAAGGGAAGCCTCCTGCACTGCTGGGGGGAGTGTAATCAGGTGCAGCCACTACCCAAAGTGCTGTGGAATTGCCTTAGAATTTTCAGAATCCATCTACCATATGATCCAGCTATTCCTCTGTGGCATATATATCCAAAGAACTTGGAAACACTAACGCTCAGAGATCCATGCAGCACTGTGTTCTCCACAGCCTTACTCCCAATATCCAAGACTTGGAAGCCTAGTGGTGCCCATCAAGTGACGAATGGAGAAGGAGGATGATCTATAGCCACACAATGGCCAATCTTTGGACTGTATAGATGTGGCCATCTTGGGTGACATGTTCATAAACACCCTCAGAATTCTAAGTTGTCCTGACAACCTCCATGCACACAGTGTTTCAGAGCCATGGCATACCAGTCTGACCACTCCCCATTTCCAGGTAGGAGAGTTTTCCTTTGTCTGGATTTCTTGTCGGTTTCTAACTTTCTCCTCGAACTTTGAAAGGTCTACTGCATTCCCTCTACACACCAGTCTTTTTCCGTTACGATTATCAAAGATTTTATCTCTTATGTTTTGTGGATATGGTGAAATGGGTGGGCTTTCCCCAGAGAAAGTCATGGACTCCCTCCCAAGTTGAAGTTGCCCAGGCAATCCCCTGATGCACACTTATCGTCTCATCTCCTAGCAGTCTGACAATTCCACCAGGCAAGTCACATGTTTCCTTCCTTCATCATTTGGGGAAGTGTAGCTGATGCGTTCATAGATTGTAATATTCTCATGGTTTTTTTCTGGTGTGTATTGCTCAGTTTCCCTCACCATTTCTACTTCTTTATGATCTCTGTGCCCACCAGACCGTGAAATCTGGATTTCCTAATGCTAGTAATCTGATCCACAACCGTGGTGCTATCCTGTGAAGCTCAGGCCACCCAAGCGGACTGCGGGGACTTACCTGCTACATCACAGGTCCGCCAATGAAATGGACTTCTGGACCACCTTTGGCCTGATCGTGGAGGATGTTAGCCTGCTTCGATTATTCGTGAAGGGAATCAGTAGTAACATGAATGACGGTAACATTTACCTTTGGTTGATGAGTTTAGCAGGGAACATATTCTCTTGCTAGTATTCCGCTTCATCTCTTTGCTAAGGTCTACCTTTCTGTAGCATCATTAAGCATTTGGAGGTGATTACTAATCCTTGGAAGTTCATCTTCTCTAATCTCTTTCAGCCTCCAAAGCGTAGGCCGAAAATCTGCACCGTTTTTTGGAGTTTTGATTTTATGTGAATTGATTGCCGTAACCCAGCATTATAACATCCTATAGCTTTTCACATCTACATCCTCATAGATTTAGACTTCTGTGTAGGTTACATCATCTTCACCACTGTAAGCCTAAGTACAGGCCCTCACCACACACTTGTGAGTAATCAACTCTTTCTCCCTCAGACCCCCGCATCCATTTCCCTTTGGGAACTACCAATCCCATGTCACGTCCTACCTTTTTCTTGCTCCGTTTTTCCTCTTCTCCTTGTACATGAGATCCTGTGGTATTCAACTTTATCCCTGGGCCTTGCTTCAGTTCCCCTAAGACCATCAGGAGCCATTCGGGTGGTCACAAATGGCTGGACTGCATCCATTCCTACAGCTGAGAGCTATACCATCGTGTGCCTATAGCCGTTCTTCCTTCTCCATTCATCTCTTGATGGTCACCACTGACGCTTCCAAGTCTTGGATATCGGGAGTAAGGCTGCAGTGAACACAGCAGTGCATCGATCTCTGTGCATTAGTGTTTCCATGATGTTTGGATATATACGCCACAGAGGAATAGACGGATCATGTGGTAGGTGGATTCTGAAATTTTTGAGGCAATTCCACACCACTTTGTGTAGTGGCCGCACTGGTTCACATTCCTACCAGCAGTGCAGGATGCTTCCTTTCTCTCCACCTCCTCTGTGAAACTTATTGTTTCCCGTCTTCATCCTTATAGCCATTCTGACCACTGTGTGTTGCTATCTCATTGCCGTTCGGATTTGCATTGACCAGAGACTTAATGATGATGAACATGTTTTCATACAGCCTGTTGGCTATCTTCCTATCTTCCTGGGAGAAATGTCTGTTTCCATCTTTTGCCCAGGTTCTATTGGGCTCGTTGTTTTTATCCCTGTGAAGATGTATGAGTTCATTGGATCTTTTAGCTACTCACCCCTTCTCCGATGTGTGGTTTGCAAACAGCCTGTCACAGTTGTGCTGTCTTTGCATTGAGTCAATGGAGTCGTTGGCTGGGCTGAAGCTTCTGCATTGGATGGAGTCCCTCTTGTTTTTTGTTTCCTTTGTTGCCTTTGCACACTGACACATGCTTCTTCCAAATAGGCAGCCAAGCCAGATGGCAAAGAGTAAGCTGCCTGGGTTGTCTCCTAGAAGTTGCACAGTTTCAAGTATTCCATTCAAGGCTTTAATCCATTTCGAGGTCGTGTGTATGTCTGGTGTAACATCATGGTCTACTCTCATTGTGTTACCTGTTGGTGTGCAGTCTTCTCAGCACCGTTTCTTGTGGAGACTCTCCTTTCTCCCCTTTCTCCTCTAGGCTCACTGTTCGAACATGCGCTGTCAGTAGATGTCTCAGTTGACCTCCAGTCTCTCGTTCTGCTGCATGAGTCTGTGTGCCTATTTTGGGGGCCAGGCTGTGCTGTTTCCATACCTAGGGCTTCGTCCTATATGTTGAAATCAGAAAGTGTGATACTTGCTGCTTTGTTCGTTTTCCTGAGGAGTCCTCTGGCTATTCCGGGTCCTTTGTTGCTGGATAGAAACTTTAGGATTCTGTCTTCTATTTCTGTAGGAATGATTGTTGCAACTTTGACTGGGACTGCATGCAATCCAGACACTGCTTTATGCGGTATGGACGTTTGAAGTGTGTTCGTTCTTCCATTGGAAGAGCACGGAATAGCCTTCCGTTCCCTTGTGTCTTCTGTAATATCTTCGCCCAAACCTTTGCAAGTTTTCTGTTTCCATAGCTTTCTGCTGTTTGGCCACGTTTATTCCTAGATATCTTTTTCTTCCTACTGGCATGCTTTCTTTTTTGAGGTTCAGTTTTTCTATTCTTTGCAACTTTCAATTGGTTTTGTTTTGACAGAAGTTTATAGCTGTGCTCACATCTGCTGGCCATGCTGCTGCATTTCCTGAGGAAGAATGGCGATATCTATCGTCACTTCCCATCTGCCTCTACACTACCTCAGACGCCTTACCAAGAATGGCTGGACGAGCGGTGAGGTGGCTCACCCCCAGGATTCCACATCGCCGATCCTGGGCTGCTGAAGCAGAATGTGCAGACTTCACCACGGCCCCACTGGCTGGCCCTTTTCATTTTCCATTGGCAACCTGCAGTTGAGTGGATTGTGACTTGAATATGCTACTTGAGCCCAACTCTGGCCCTGTGTTGATCAGGCCAGATTGCTTTTCTGGCCCACTGTGATGTTGGGTGATTTGTCAGAATCGTGTCTCTGCTGTCCGGTCTGGCTTCGTGGACACAGGGTTTCAGAGCCCTCGGGGAGCAATCTCATAACTCACCCTTCTCATTTAGGCCAGGTTTGACCTTTGCTGCTGTTTTTGGCGTTGTGACTTTCTCTGACTTTCAAACGTTCAGAGTGTGTCTAATGACTGACGACTTTCACTGTGGATTAGTTAGCTTTGATTTCTGTTGGCCTCCATATTCCAGGATCCTTTTTTCTTTTCTATAGTCTAATTGTTATGGTCTTGCTGAGATATCTCCGTTGGATTTGCTTATCAGTGTGTTCTCCTTCTTTCCAAGTTAGGAGTTTTGTATGTCTTTAATTACCATAGGTTCTGTAGCCCGAGGTGTGAGTCATCTCGTGATTGTTGGGTGTTGTCTTGGAATTTCCATTGGTCACTTGTAGGAATCTTTGCTATCCCGGCCCAGGTGACACTTAGCCCTGAGAACACATGGTCGTCTTGGTAGGTTTGAGATTCTCAGATCAGAAACTCCAGATTCGAGCTTGTCCGGACAACCACCTTCACGGACATTATGTTTTCGAGAGGAATTAGAGAAATCTGATGAATTCCTCCCTCCAGGTAAGTGATTTGTCTGTCTCTTTTCTGGATTTGGGAAGTTTCAAACTTGACCCCTGATCATTGAATGCTCCACAAGATTACATCTGGATACTTGGCTTTTTATTTCTACATGATTTCCTATTGGTTTTATTTTCATTCCGAACTTTGGCAGGTGTATTTTTATTTAAATATAATGGCAATGTGCTAATTTTCAGCAAACCTCCTTCCATATGTTGTCAGAACAAGGAATCAATACTGTTTCCATGGCAAGAGGTGTGGGAGAGAATTTCATTGGAGCCCAACTGAGCACTGTAGCCTGGAAGGGCAGCCTTCACACATGAACGAAGCCCTCTCGAAAAGGGTGCTTTTAAGCACACTTCTACAGCCCTCCAAACCAAAGGACACACCCCAAGCATGACAATCATCCATTCCTTTAAGTCTTCAAAGAGATGTCTTGGGACACATTAGCATGTACCCAGTGGGACCCCGTGACGCCAGAGCTATGCAAAGGGAGACCTCTCTTCAAAGAATTCTAGGAGCTTAGGAAAGGAGGCCTCAATTCTTTTCTTCAATGTCCTCAAGAGATCATTCTTGACTTGGGATTATGAGTAAGGCAGAAGGACAACGTAGTTCTGATAAGCCCCAAGTCCAGCCTCCTGTTTCAAATCAAGTTGCAAGCTTCAATCAGCACGGCCTCCACATCTACTTGAGTAGATAACAATGTTCTCCTCTCAGTGCTTGCCCCTCTAGTATAACTTCTTCCCAATGATTCCTTTCTTATCCCTTGAATCAGTGCCTCTTTGCTCTCTTCAAGTTTCTGTGTGCGGTTTCTGTTTGGAAAAGCTGTTTCTGGATATCTCTCACGTGGGTATCCTAGCCACGGCAATCCTCGGACTCTAAACTTGCTGCCATCTTGGGTGACACGTTCACCGTGATGTCATAAACACCCTCAGAATTCTAAGTTGTCCTGAAAACCTCCAGGCACACAGTGTTTCAGAGCCATCTCATATCAGTCTGACGACTCCATCTTTCCAGGTAGGATAGTTTTCCTTGTTCTGGATTTCTTGTCAGTTTCTAACTTTCTCGTGGAACTTGAAAGGTATGGTACATTCCCTCTACCCACCAGTTTCTTTCCTTTAAGATTATCCCTTGTTTTATATCTTATCCATTGTGTATATGCCCAATTGGGTGGACTTTCCTCAGAGAAAGTCCTAGAGGCCGTCCCAATTGGAAGTTGCCCAGGCACTCCCCTGATGCACAATGATCGTGTGATCTCCTAGCAGTCTAAAAATTCCACTTGGCATGTTACATGTTTTCCTTCCTACATCATTTGGGGAAGTGTTCCTGATGCGTTCATAGGTTGTCATATACTCATGGTTCTTTTTCTGGTGCATATTGTTAAGGTCTCGTGACAATTTCTCCTTCTCTATGATCTCTGTGCCCACCATACCTTGAAATCTGTATTTCCTAATGCTAGTAATCTTATCCGCACCCCTGATGCTAGCTGGTGAAGCCCGGGCCGCCCAAGTGGAACGTAGGAACCTACCTGCTACATCACAGGGCTGGCCCTGAATTGGACTTTTGGACCAACCTTTGACCTGACCTGTGAAGATGTTGGCCTGCTTCGATCATTCGTGAAGGAATCAGTAGTAACATCATGAACGGTGACGTTTTCTGTTGGTTCATGAGTTTAGCACGGAACATGTTCTCTTGGTAGTATTCCTCTTCATCTCTTTGCAAAGGTCTACCTTTCTGTAGCATCATTGAGCATGTTGAGGTGATTACCAATACTTGGAAGTTCACCTTCTCTAACCTCTTTCTGTCTCCAAAGCTTCCAGTTGTAAATCTGCATCCCTTTAGGAGTTCTGGTTTTATGTGAATTGATTGCCGTAACCCAACATTATAATGACCTATAGCTTTCAGATCTACATCCACATAGATTTAGACTTCAGAGTAGGTTACATCATCTTCACCAACGTAAGCGTAATTATTGTCCCTAACCACACACCTGTGCCTAATCAACTCTTTCTCTCTGGCCACTGCCCCACTTTCCCTCTGGGAAGTGCCAATCCATTGTCATGTGATGCCTGTTTGTTGGTCCGTTCTTGCTCTTCTCCTTGTGCATGAGATCCTGTGGTATTTGACCATACCCCTGGGGCTTGTTTCAGTTCCCCTAAAACCGTCAGGAGCCATTCTGGTGATCACAAATGGCTGGCCTGAATCCGTTCCTATAGCTTAGTGCTATGACTTTGTGTGGCTATAGCCCATCTTCCTTCTCCATTCATCCCTTGATGGGCACCAGGCAGGCTTCCAAGTCTTGGATATCGGGAATAAGGCCAGGGTAAATAGAGGTGTGCACCGATCTCTGTGTATGAGTGTTTCCAAGTTCTTTGGATAACCACACCACAGAGGAATAGCTGGATCATATGGTCGATGTATTCTGAAATGTCTAAGGCAATTCCACACCGTATTGTGTCGTGGCTGCACTTGTTTACACTCCCTCCAGCAGTGCAGGAGGCTTCTCTTCTCTCCACCTCCTCTCCGAAACTTATTTGCTGGCTTCATCGTTATAGCCATTCTGACTGCCGTGAGCTGCTATCTCATTGCCTTTCAGATTTGCACTGACCAGAGACTTAATGATGATGAACATGTTTTCATACAGCCTGTTGTCCATCTTTCTATCTTCCTGGGAGAAATGTCTGCTTCCAGCTTTTGCCCAGATTTTAATGGGGCTTGTTTTCTTTTTTCTTGTGGAGCCGTATGAGTTTATTGGCTCTTTTGGCTATTCACCCCTTCACCAATGTGTGGTTTGCAAACATCCTCTCCCAGTTGTTGTGCTGTCTTTGCATTGAATCAATGATTTCCTTGGCTATGCAGAAGTTTTTGTGTCTGATGTAGTCCCATTTGTTTCTTGTTTCCTTTATTGCCCTTTCCCAGACAGTTATGCTTCTTCCAAATATGAGGCTAAGAAAAATGACAAAGAGCACCCTACCTACATTTTCTTCCAGAAGTATCATGGTTTCCAGTATTACATTCTAGACTTTAATCCATTTCGAGTTGGTGTTTGTGCCTGGTGTAACGCCGTGGTCTACTCTCCTTGTCTTACATGAGACTCTGCACTCTTCCCAACACTGTTCATTGTAGAGACATTCCTTTCTCCACTGTCTCCTCTTGGCGCCCTGGTCGAAAATGGGCTGTCCATATATGTGTCCCTATACCTCTGGGCTCTTGATTCTGTTCCATGGTTCTGTTTCTCTGTTTTGCATCCCAGCCTGCGCTGTTTCCATTTCAATTTCTTCGTCCTATATGCTGAAATCAGCAAGTGTGATACTTTGAGCTTTGTTCTTTTTCCTCAGGATTCCTTTGGCTATTCGGGTTCTTTTGTTGCTGGATGTGAACTTCAGGATGCTCCCTTCTATCTCTGTGAGAAATATTGCTGCAATTTTGACTGGGACTGCATGGAATGAAGAGATTTCTCTATGCGGTGTGGACATTTCAAGTCTGTTAATTCTTCCATTTCAAGAGCATGGAATATCCTTCCGCTTCCTTGTATCTTCTCCCATTTCTTTCTGCAAAGGTTTGCTAGTTTTCTGTTTACAGAGCTTTCACCTGTTGGGGTGAGGTTATTCCTAGGTATCTTATTCTTCTTACTGGCATCCTTTTTCTTTTTTATTGAGGTTCAATTTTCCTATTCTTTGCAACTTTTAATTTGTTTCCTTTTAAAAGAGATTTATCACTGTGCTCACATCTGCTGGAAATGCTCCTGTATTTGCTGAGGAAGAGTGGCCCTGTCTAACGTCGCTTCTCATCTGCCTCTACATTACCTCCCACTCCCGTCCAAGAATGGCTGTACCAGTGGTGAGGAGGTTTACACCCAGGAATCTACCCTGGCAACTCCTGGCTGCCAACTCAGAGTGCGTGGACTTCCCCAATTCTTTATTGACCAGCCCCACTCATGTTCCCTCAGCAACCTGCATTTGAGTGGAATGTGACTTAAATAGGCTACTTCAGCCCAACTCTGGCACTGAGGAGATGTAGCCAGTTTGTATTTTCGGTCAACTGCGATGTCAGAGAATTTGTCATAATTATGTCTCTGCTCTCCCAGCAAGCTTCATGGACACAGGGTTTCAAAGGACGTTTGGAGGAGTCTCATACCCACCCTTTCCAGGTAGCCCAGGTTTTACCTCGCTGCAGTTTTTTGGTTTGTGACACTTTCTGACTTTCAAAAGTTCAAGCAGAGTCTGTCTAAAGCCTGACATCTTTCGTTGTGGATTATTCAGGTGTTATTTGTGTTTGCCTTCCTTCGTTTGAGCCCATTTTGTTTTTCCATAGCATAATCATCGTGGTCTTTCTCAGATTTCCCCTTTGGTATGCTTGTCAGCCCGTTCTCCATCATCCCAAGGTATCAATTTTCTATTTCTTTAACCACCCTATGTTCTATAGGCCTACGTGTGAGTGCTTTTCATTGTTGGGTGTTGTCTTTGAATTTACATTGGTCACTTGTAGCAATCTTTACCATGCTAGCCTTGGTCAAAATGAGCACTCTGAACACGTGTTCATCTTGGTTGGTCTGACATTCTGAGATCTTAAACTCCAAATTCTATGTTGTCATGTTAACCTTCTTCATGAACATAATGTACCCGAGACAAATTAGACAGATGTGATGAATTCCGTTACAGGTAATAATACTTTTCTGTCTCATTTCTGGATTTGGGAAGTTTCGATCTTGACCCCCGATCCTTGAACGTTCCACTAGATTACGTCTAGATACTGGCTTACTGTATTTCTATAAGGTGTGTTATTTGTTTGATTTACAACCTCAGCTATGGCATGTTTACTTTTCTATAAAGATAATTGTAATGTTCTAATTTTCAGACAACCTCCTTTCACATGGTGTCAATACACGTCATCAGTAATCATTCTACTCCAAGAGATGGGGAGAGTATTTCATTGGAGCCAAACTGAGCACACTAGCCTGGTAGGGCAGCCCTCACAAAGCAATGAAGCCCTCTGGAAAAGGGTGATTCTCAGCACACTTCTGGAGCCCTGCCAAACAATGCAACATACCTGGAGCATGACGGGGTTCTAGTCCTTCAAGGGTTCAAAGAGATGTATTGGGACACATTAGCATGTACCCAGTGGGCCTCCATAATGCCAGAGCTATGGAAAGTGAGACTTCTCTTCAATGAGTGCTAGGGGCATAGGAAGGGAAGCATCAATCCTTCTCTACAATGTCCTCAGGAGATCTGTCTTGATTTGGGATTATGATTAAGGCAGAAGGACAACGTAGGTCTGATAAGACCCAAGTCCAGCCTCTGGTTTCAAATCAAGTTGCAAGCTTCAATCAGCACGGCCTCCACATCTACTTGAGTAGATAACAATGTTCTCCACTCAGTGCTTGTCTGTCTGTTATTTGTTGCTTCTCCACAATGACTTCTTTCTTATCCCTTTAATCAGCGGCAATTCTAACTCTTCAAGTTTCAGTTCTGGTTTCTGTTTTTAAATTCTTTTCTGGGTATCTCTCACTTGAGTATGGTAGCCTAGGACAATCCTCGGACTATAAAGATGAGGCCATCTTGGGTGACATGTTCACTGTGATGTCATAAACACCCTCAAATTTCTCAGTTGTCCCGGCATCTTCCATGCACACAGTATTTCAGAGCCATCTGATAGCAGTCTGATAGTTTTCCATTTCCTGGATTTCTTGTCTGTTTATAACTTTATCTTTAGACTTTTAAATGTCTACTACATTCTCTCTAGACACTGAATTCTTTACTTTAAGTTTATCCTTGGTTTTATCTGTCACATTTTGTGGATATGGCCAAATATGTAGACTTTCCCCAGAAAAAGTCGAGTCCCTCCCAAGTTGAAGTTGCCCAGCCAATCCTCTGATGTTCAATGATCGTGTCATCCTGTGCAGTCCGTCAATTCCACCTATGCAAGTCACATCACTTCCTCCATTCTGTATTTGAGAAGTCTACCAGATGCATCATAGATTGCAATATTTTCATGTTGTTTTCCTGGTGCATATCTATAAGGTATGCTCACAATTTCCTCTTATGTATGATCTCTGCTCGCACCATACCATGAAATTTATCTCTCCTGATGTTACTAATCTGATCAACACCCGTGATGCGAATCCATGAGTCCCAGACCACAGACTAGGAATGTGGGCTCTTACACACCAGAACACATGACTGGCCCTGAATTTTACTTTTGGACCAATCTTTTGCCTGAACTTGGGAAGAAGCTGGCCTGCTGTGATTATTCGTGAAGGTAATGAGTAGTAACCTCACAGAAGGTAACATTTGCCCTTGGTTCATGAGTTTAGCACGGAACACGTTGTCTTTGTAGTATTCTTCTTAATATATTTGCAATGGTCTACCTTTCTGTAGCATCATTAAGCATTTGTAGGAGATTCACAATCCTTGAAAGTTTATCTTCTCTAATCTCTTTCAGCATCAAAAGCTTTATGCCATAAATATGAACATCTTTTTGGATTTTTTCTTTCCCTCTGGGAACCACCAATCCAAAGTGAAGGCTGACATCAAAGCTAAAATGCTCCATTTGGCCCCAATGAAATTCTTTCCCACGTCTCTTGTCATAGAAGAGTATTGATTATGTGGTTTGCCACCGTATGTGAGGAAGTTGGCTGAATATTAGAATACTACACTTATATTTAACGAAAACTAAACATGCCAGAGCTGAGGATGTAAGCCAAACAACTAGCAAACCCTACAGAAATAAAGTAAACCAGTATCTAGACGTAATCTACTGGAACAATGAAGGATCCGAAGTCAAGGTCTAGCCTACCCAAATTCAGAAAAAAAAAACATAAAAATATCTTATCTGGAGAGAGGAATTCATCAGATTTGTCTAATTTGTCTCAGAAACATTATGTCCATAAGGTGGTTGCCAGGACAAACTAGAATTTGGCGTTTCTGATCTCAAAATGTCAAACCAACCAAGATGACCTCGTGTTCTCAGTGCTCAGTTGGACCTAGGCTAGGATAGCCAAGATTCCTTCAAGTGAACGATGGAAATTCAAAGACAAAACCCAACAATCACGGAAGTACACACATCGGCCTAGAGAACTTATGGTGATTAAAGAAATACAAAATTCCTAACTTGGAATGAAGGAGAACACACTGATGTGTATATCTATTGCAGACAGCTGTGAAAGACCATGAGGATTGATGTGGATTAAGGCTGCCCCCATTAGAAAGCCCAAGGTTAGCTGGTGAACATGCAGAACTATATGACCCATTGAATTTCTTTTGGTATGAATTAGAGGTGCCCCAGTGAGAGAAGCCCAGGTCATGCTCACCTACATGCCTATCTATGGGGCCAGTTTTGTATCTAGTGTTATAAGACCACACAATATTCAGAACCCATCTGAACTGAAATCATGTAATGACTTTTTACCTCATCTTTTCTTTTTCCAGGAAAAATTAATCACGTACCCATGCCTGATAAAATTAGCCCTTAACATCAACTCCAAGGCAGCAGCAGGAGCTGTGACTACCCATGGGTCCTTTCCCGATGCAGCAGCAGCAGCAGCTCTTCACTGCCCATGGGTCCTGTCAACATGCATGCAGCTCTTCACTGCCCATAGGTCCTGTCCCCATGCTATCCTGTACCATTCTCTAAATAAAAGAGCACCACTGCCAGACCTTGAGGGTCCAAGAAATCTTATGTTCAACACTTGAGCTTGCCGACTATGCATCATATCTTGTGGCCCATATGGGGAACGTGCTTCATTGGTTTGTGAACTCGAATTCTGGTAAGTGCCCTTTCCTTCCTTGTGCCTCTCTCTTTTTCGAGGATGGATCTAAATTCACTTCTCCATCAGGAACTGTCTTGAATAGCTGTATGAATTCATGTTTGCTGCCCATGGCTACTCTATGATGCAAATCTGGCATTCAGCTTGAAGAGAATCAGTACCTTAAGCCTAAGAGTGATGTAGAATGAATTAATCCATTCCTTCCTGACCCTATCTCTAATACATAAATTTTACGTGAGAACGGGTCAGCCATTTCAGTCATTAGGATGGTTGGCAATCTCCAAGACTCTCGTGGAAGGTTTCTATCCCTAAAGCTGGATTGGGATACCTCCCATGCACTTGACCATCTGAACGGTGTGAATGTCCCAATCGGGACTTCAGTTCAGGGAAAGTACCAACGTCTAACCCTTGGCTGAGTATTGGAAACCCTTCTTTGGATAATCACTCCAACACGCAATTGGGTAGAATGACCCCAGCGTGGCGGAAACTTCTTCACTATTTCTCTCCGTCATGTTCTCTCTTAAACTTCTCCTATTCTCTTGGGGACCACTCACCAGGCACCTATTACTTCCAGGCAGAATAGGAAAGATGTTCACCAGGCACCTGTTACTGCCAGGCATAGCAGGGAAGGTATCCAAGGGATGCAATTCTGGGGGACACCCCCATCACCCCTGCTATAGGCACCCCACAGTAGGAACAACAGGTAGGATGCTTCCCTAGGTTCAGGGGGGATTTTCAAGGTAATGGACTTGTCTCACCTTTCTTAGAGTTACAACGGCCATTTTCATCTCCTTTTGAGCTTAGCAACCGGGAAACAAAGAAATCTTTCAAGAGTCAAGTCCTCCAACACTGGTAGCCCGAACATTGGCTTTCTTGGTCTGATCACCTCGGTGATACTTTGGGGGACCTGAAAGAGAACTCCACTCAAATCTGTAAGTACTGCAGGCAAAATCTGATGGCAAATCCTTGGTTTGGCTTTTCTGGCGTCTAGAGGCCTTCACAGTTGAATCTGTGATTCCTCATAAAAATTTCCAGCAAAGTATACTTAAAAAAGCCTGTATAAACAATTGCTATTCTTGTAGCTGTTATGTAAATAATTGGAGCAAGTTGTATTGAAACTACACTTTACTTGCAAACCTGTTAATCCTGATTTGGCTATCTTTTGTAAAAATGAGGGTGATTTAAGAGAGAAAAAATTATGTTTCTGTAGAAGCTATAGTAGGCATTCATGGATATTAGATTCTAGCTCTTTTCATCCACAAGATTCATCTATTACTAATTGTAATGTCTCCTTGTGCTCATCTATGTCTGACACATGCGAGTTCCCTGGCCACAATCAAACATTTTCCTTTAAAACTACTCCCCAAATACTAACTAGATTTGCCTTATCACAGGTGGATCTGAAACAAGTTCCCAAGGTAAAGTCCACAACTTTTCGATACACACAGGATGGACCATATGAAATTTGGGATGAATGTATTTGGTTTACTCCTACTAGTGGTCAACTTAGTAAAAGGTCACTCTCTGTTGAGAACAAACCAATCACACTTGTGATACATGGCCTAATAACAGCCGACCTATGGGAAAAATTCGCTGTTATATGTGTTCTCATATCATAGTCTTAAAAAAGTACTGATTGGTTTGGGACTGACTTGGATAGACAGCCCAGCACGATATGGTTAGTCCCTAATGGTGCTCAGTGGCTATGCGGCTCCAATTTATGGCCTTGGCTGCCACCTAAGTGGATTGCACGATGCACACTAGGCTTTGTCTGGATGCAGGGTAGAATTACAGTTACTACATCTCCTCCTGCTATCCTACCCAACCTGCAGCAGCACTGAACCAGGTCTGTCTTCCACTGGTATGACCATCTTTCCGCAATTTTCCTTCCCCAGTTAGGTATCGAAAGTGTCGTCTTGCACATGGAATCCTAAACAAATTTATTATGAAGGCATTAAATGATGCACAACATAGCATTTTTCTGCTCAATTTAGAAGTATCCCAAGTGTGTAAGGCAGTCCTCCAAATCCAAATGGCACTGGATGTCTTGACAGCAGCACAAGGGGGCACCTATGCCATTATAAAAACTGAATGTTGAGTCTATATTCCTGACTACCGTCAAAATATTTCTGGCTTCCTATCCGAACCACCAAATTAAATCCATGTCTTATCAACCCTAACTCTAAACGATTGGTTGAACTCCAAGTCAGCACCAGGTTTCTGCACTACTTCAATACATTATACATTGGGTTAAACATACTGTTTGTATTTCTTATTATAGTTTGTTGTCTGTTTTATTGTCTGTCTTCCGCATGTGAAAGAAGTTTCACCTCTTGGACCACCTCTCGTCAAATGATTCTCTCGTCTCCAGAGGCTCTGTATACCTTGTCAGCCTTGAACTCCACAGGTGAAGCCTTCCAGTCCACTGAACATCCTACATGTACCTGTGACCCCATTTAGGGACAGCTCTGCAACCTTGTACAGCCATAAGTAGTTACAGAAGACTGACCATCGTCCATATCCCCAAACCTCTCCAGTCCAAATGGGTTCAGGGGGCGTTTATGATGTGGATTAAGGCTGTCCCAGCTAGGGAAGCCCAAGGTGATCTGGCCTACATGCCAAACTATATGAGCAGGTGGAATTAGGGCTGACTCAGGGAGAGAAGCTCAGCGTATCCTCAGCTACATGCTGATCTACAGGGCCAGATCCGTATCTAAAGTTACATGACTGCACAATAACCAGACCCCGTCTGCACTGAAATCATTTAAAGACATTTTGCCACATCATTTCTTTTTCCAGTAAAAATAAATCATGTACCCATGACTTATAAAACTAGCACTACCCCTCAACTCAGGGCAGCAGCAGGAGCTTTGACTGATCATGGGTCCCATCCCCAGGGAGCAGCAGCAACTCTTCACTACCCATGGGTCCTGTCCCCATGCTATCCTGTACTATTCTCTAAATAAAACAGCACCAGTGCCAGACCTTCAAAGTCCGAGAAATCTTTCATTCGAGTCTTCAGCTCACTGAGACCATATCAACAATTATAACATGGAAAACAAAAAACCGTCGCAGAAAATGGAAGGCACACAGAAATCACACCTGAATAATACACAATGTAAGATGTCCGTTTTAGACATTCCCTGAACGTTCAAAAGACAGAGAAAGTCACAAAAACAAAAACTGTAGCAAATGTCAAACCTAGGCTAACTGGTAAGGGTGAGTTATGAGAGTGTTAAAATCTGGCTCTGAAAACCTGTGTCGATGATGTTTGCTGTGATAGCAGAGACACAATTCTGAGCAATCCTCTGACATCACAGTGGAGAAGAAAAACAAACTGGCCTCGTCTACACAGTGCAAGATTTGTCCCAAATAGCATATTCAAATCACATTCCACATCAAAGGCAGGTTTCCAATGGAACATGACAGGTGCTGGCCAGTGGTGCACTGGTGAAGTCCGCAAATTCTGGGTCGCCACCCAGAGCAGACCATGCAGAATCCTTGAGGTGAACCTCCTCACTGATGATCCAGATATTCTGGGGCAGGCGTCCAAGGTAGTGTAGAGGCAGATGGGAAGCAACGTCAGACAGCGTCATTCTTGCCCAGCTAATACAGCAGCATTGCCTCCAGATGTGAGCACAGCCATAAACATCTGCCAAAACAAAACCAATGAAAAGTTTCAAAGAATAGAAAAACTGAACCTCTGGGAAAAAAACATGCAAGTAAGAAGAATAAGATTTCTAGGAATAAGCTTAGACAAACAGGTGCAAGCTATGGAAACCGAAAACTAGCAAAGCTTGAGGGAAAGAAATTCCGGAAAACACAAGGAAACAGAAGGGTATTCCGTGCTCTAGGAATGTAAGATCTGAAACACCTGAAACGTCCACAATGGATAAAGCAATCTCTGGGTTGCATGCAATCTCAGTCAAATTTGCAGCAATCTTTCCCAGAGAAATAGAAGAGAAAATCCTAAAGTCTCTATCCAGCAACAAGGGACCCTGAATACCCAAAGGAATTCTGAGGAGAACGAACAAAGCAGGACGTATCACACTTTGATTTCAACATGTAGTACGAAGCACTTGGTAGCGAACCAGCACAGCCTGGTCCCAAAAACAGGCAGAAAGACCAATGGAACAGAATGGAGAAAACAAGGGTCAACTCACACACATATGGAGAGCGCATTTGCAATGAGGACGGCAAGAGGAGACAGTGGAGAAAGGAGAGTCTCTAAAATAAATGGTGCTGGGAAGACTGCACAGCCATATGTAACACAATAAGAGTAGATCATGATGTTACACCAGGCACACACACCACCTCGAAATGGATTAAAGCCTTCAACGGAAGTCTTGAAACAGTGAAACTTCTAGGAGAAAACACAGGCAGCTTGCTCTTTGCCATCTGGGGTAGCCACCTATTTGGAAGAAGCATGTGTGACTGGGCAAGGGCAACAAAGAAAAGAAGAAAGAAGCAGGACTCCATCCAACGTAGAAGCTTCTGTCAAGCCGGGGAAACCGTCCACTCAATGCAAAGACAGCACAACAACAGGGAGAGGATGTTTCAAACCACACATCTGAGAAGGGCTGAATAGCCCAAAGACCCAATGACCACACACGTCTCCACAAGAGAAAAAACAAGCCCATTAAAACCTGAGCAGAAGATGGAAACAGAGATTTACCCCAAGAAGACAGAAAGGTGGCCAACAGCTGTATGAACACATGTTCAACACCATTAAGTATAAGGCCAACGCAAATCCTCACGTCAATGAGATGACAGCTCCCTGTGTTCAGAATGGCTATAAGGAACAAGACAGGAAACAACAAGTGTCAGAGAGAAGGTGGAGAGAAGGGAAGAGTCCTGCACCTCTGGTGGGAGTGCAAACCGGTGAGGGCACTAGGCATAGCCATGTGAAATTGCCTCAGAAATTTCCAAGTCCATCTACCATATGATCCAGCTATTCCTCTCCAGCGTGTTTATCCAAAGAACTGCGAAACACTAATGCACACAGATCCGTGCCCCGCTGTGTTCACCACAGCCTTACTCCCGATATCCAAGACTTGGAAGCCGCCCTGGTGCCCATCAAAGGACCAATGGAGAAGGACGTTGGGCTATATCCACACAAAGGCAAAACACTCAGCTGTAAGAAACAGTGCAGTCCAGCGATTTGTGACAGCAGAATCACTCCTGAGGGTGGGAGGGGAACTGAAACAAGCCCAAGGGAGAAATCACATACCATCGCATCTCACTTACAAGCAGAAGATTAAAATAAGGACCAACAAACAGGTAGAACGTGATATGGGATTGGTGGTTCCCAGAGGGAACGGGTGGCAGTGGACGGTGGGAGAAAGAGTTGATTAGGAACAAGTGTGGGGTGTGCGCCTGTAATTAGGCTTACTGTGGGGAAGAAGATGTAGCATACACAGAAGTCTAAATTTATGAGGATGTAAATCTGAAAGCTATAGGATTCTCTAATGCTAGGTTATGGAAATCAATTCACCTAAAATCAAAACTCCATAAAGGCAAGCAGGTTTAAGGGATAAAGTTTGCAGGCTGAAAGAGTTTAGAGATTATGAACTTCAAAGGATTGATAATCACCTCAAAATGCTTAATGATGCAACATAAAGGTAGACCATTGCAAACAGATGAAGAGGAACACTACCAACAGAACCTGACCCGTGCTATACTCCTGAGCCAACTGAAAATGCTGCTGTCCACGATGTTACTGGTAATTACCTTTACGAATAATCAATGCAGACCAACATCTTCCCAAGTTCAAGCCAAAGGTTGGTCCAAAAGTCGAATTCAGGGCTAGCCCTCTGGTGTAGTGGGTAAGTGTCCATGTTCCACTTGGGCTGCCTGGGACTGGCAGGCTGGCATCTCAGGTACAGATCCGATTAGGAGCATTAGGAAATTTAGATTTCAAGGTATGGTGCCGACAAAGATCATGAAGAAGTAGAAATTGTGAGGATACCTTATGAATACACACCAGGAAATGAACCATGAGAATATTACAATCTATGAAGACATCAGGTACACTTCCCCAAATGATGAAGGAATGAAAACATCTGACCTGCCAAGGTGGAAACACCAGACTGCTATGAGTTGACATGATCATTGCTCATCAGAGGATTGCTTGGGTAACTTCAGCTTCGCAGGGACTCCAGGACTTTCTGTGGGGAAAGTCCACACATTTGGCCACATCCACAAAAGATAAGAGATAAATCCCAGGACTATCTTAAAGGAAAGAAACCACTGTCTAGAAGGAATGTAGTAGAACTCTCAAGGTTCTAGGATAAAGTTAGAAACCGACAAGAAGTCCAGAAATAGGAAAACTATCGCACCTGGAAAGGGGGAGTCATCAGAATGGTATGAGATGGCTCTGAAACACTGGGTGCATCTAGGTTGTCAGGACAACTTAGAATTCTGAGCATGTTTATGACATCACGGTGACCATGTCACCAAAGTTGGCCATAGGTTTCCAGCTCTAGGATTGGCCTGGGCTAGGATATTCAAGTGAGAGGTACACAGAAACAGCTTTTCCAAACACAAACCGGACACAGAAACTTGAAGACATCAAAGAGACGCTAATTCAAGGGATGAGAAAGGAATCATTGGGAAGAAGAGACAATAGAGGGTCAAGTACTCAGAGGACAACATTGTCATCTACGGAAGTCTGGGGAGGCCATGCTGATTCAAGCTGGAAATGTGTTCTGAAAAACGAGGCCGGACCCGGGTCTTATCAGACCTACGTTGTCCTTCTGCCTTACCCATAATACAAAGTCAAGAATGATCAATTGAGGACATTGAAGAGAAGAATCAGGGCCTCCTTTCCTATGCCCCTAGCATTCTTGAAGAGAATTCTCACTTTCCACAGCTCTCAAGTCACGGGGGCCCACGGGGTATATGCCAAAATGTCACAAGAGAGCTCATTGATGCCTTGAAGGAATGGACCCCTGCCATGCTTGCGTATGTCTCTTGGTTTGGAAGGGCTCTAGAAGTGTGCTGAAAAGTACCCTTTTGCAGAGTGCTTCCATCCTTTGTGAAGGCTGGCCTCCCAGGTTACAGGGCTCAGTGGGATCAGTGAGATTCTCTCCCCATATCTCTTACCATAGAAGGAGTATTGATTATGTGTTTCGAAACCACACGTAGAGAGGATGGCAGAAAATTAGAACATTACCATTATACTTAAAGAAAAATAAACATGCCACAGCTGAGGATGTAAATCAAAGAAATAACAAACCCTGTAGAAATAAAGTAAGCCAGTATCTAGACGTAATCTAGTGGAAAGTTCAAGGATCGGTGGTCAAGCACGAGACTTCCCAAATCCAGAAAAGGGACCGAAGGTCTCTCACCTGCAGAGAGGAATTCATCAGATTCATCTAATTTGTGTCGGAACCATTGGGCCCATGAAAGTGGTTGCCAGGATAACCTCGAACCTGGAGTTTATCATCCCACAATGTCAAACGAACCAAGATGACCACGTGTAGTCAGTGCTCAGTTGGATCCTGGCTAGGATAGCAAAGATTCCCTCAAGTGAACGATGAAAATTCCAGGACAACACCCAACAATCACGAAAGGACTCACACCTTGGCCTACAGAACATATGGTGATTAAAGAAATACAAAATTCCTAAAATGGAGTGAAGGAGAACGCACTGATAAGCATGTCAAAGGACAAGCTCATAAAGGACATGACGATTAGACCATGGAAAAGCAAACAGGGTCCCATAAAATGGAAGGCCAACAGAAATCACACCTCAATAATCCACAGTGAAAGATGTCAGTCTTTAGACAGACTCTGCTTGAACGATTGAAAGTCCGGGAAAGTCACAACCCCAAAAACTGCAGGGAAGGTCTAACCTGGCCTAACTAGGAAGGGTGTGTTATGAGACTGCTCCACGTGTGCTCTGAAACCCTGTGTCCACCAAGCTAGACTGGACAGAGGAGACACGATTCTGAAAAATCCTCCAACATCACAGTGGGCCAGAGAAACAACCTGGCCTCATCTACACAGGGCCAGAGTTGGGTTCAAGTAGCATATTCAAGTCACATTCCACTCAACCGCAGGTTGCCAATGCAGCACGAAAGGGTCCAGCCAGTGGGCCAGCGGTGAAGTCCACGTGTTCTGGGTCAGCAGGCCAGGGTCGGCCACGTGGAATCCTGGGTGTGAGCCTCCTCAACGCTTGTCCAGCCATTCTTGGCCAGGCGTGCGAGCTAGTGTAGAGGCAGATGGGAAGCGATTTTAGACAGTGCAACTCTTCCTCGGCAAAGAGAGCAGCACGGCCAGCAGATTTGAGCACAGCCATAAACTTCTGCCAAACAAAACCAATTAAAAGTTGCAAAGAATAGAAAAGCTGAACCTCAAAAAAAACCCATGCCAGTGAGAAGAAAATGATATCTGCGAATAACCTTGGACAAACAGGAGAAAGCGATCGAAACCAAAAACTAGCAAAGTTTTGGGGAAAGAAATTCCACAAGACACAAGGAAATGCAAGGCTATTCCGTGCCCTTCGAATGGAACAACGGACACACTTCAAACGTCCATATGGCATAAAGCTGACAAATAAAAATGGGAAGCAATTGGATATATTGGACTATATGAGGAAGCCATTTGGTATAGACCTAATTCGGCCTGCTTTTGTTTTTTCCAAAAGGGCCTGACTATGGCTATTTAGCACGCATTGCATATCTGCTTAGACATTTCCTATGGCCCTTGAGATAAAGGTGCCACTTCCCCCCATATTAGCATCTCTTTAGGGACAAGCATTTCTCCCTAGGCTAGGAACTGATTGCTGCACTCACCTTTGACCAACCAGCTCACCTGTGACCAGTCAGCTGGAGACCACAGACTGCCAGCCTACTGTGTTCACTGAGACAGAAGACCTACCTGCTATTTCCATCAATCGCTGTGCCAACAGAGCAGTCTTGCGACTATTGTAAATGGGACATTTCAATCCTATGTGAAACATCCTCTAAGAGGGGAATACAACCAGTCTGTGCACCCCACTTCTCTGATGCTCTTTCTTCCTTTGGGTAGAAAGGCCCCGGGTTATAATCCCCAGATTGAAGCTCAGAATAAACTCCCCCAAATTTTCATTTACAGATTGGTTACGGATTACTTTTGTCGACAAAGCAATGTCTGGATTCCATGCAGTCCCAGTCAAAGTTGCAGCAATCTTTCCCACAGAAATAGAAGAGAGAATCCTAAAGTTTCTATCCAGCATCAAAGGACCCTGAATAGCAAAAGGAATCCTGGGGAAAACGAACACAGCAGCAATTATCACACTTTCTTACTGCCACATATAGGACGAAGAGCTAGGTACCAAAACAGCACAGCCTGGTCTGCAAAGGAGGCACACAGATGCATGGAACAGAATCAAGAGCCCAGAAATCAACTCACACACCTATGGACAGCCCATTTTCGACCAGGGAGCCAAGAGGAGAAAGCGGAGAAAAGAGACTCTAGACAGGAAATGGTGCTGGAAAGACTGCACAGCCAGATGTAACACAATGAGAGTAGACCATGATGTTACACCAGGCACACACACCACCTCGAAATGGATTAAAGCCTTGAATGGAAGACTTTAAACTGTGACATTTCGAGGAGAAAATGCAGGCAGCTTGCTCTTTGCCATCTGGCTTGGCCGCCTATTTGGAAGAAGCATGTGTGACTGGGCAAGGGCAACAAAGGAAACAAGAAACAAGCGGGACTCATTCAACACAGAAGCTTCTGCTGAGCCAACGACACAATCGACTCAGTGCAAAGACGTCACAACTGCGACAGCAGGTTTGCAAACCACACATCGGAGAAGGGGTGAATAGCCAAAAGATCCAATGAAGTCATACGTCTCCACAGGAGAAAAATCAAAGAGCCAAATAAATCCTGGACAAAAGATGGAAACAGACATTTCTCCCAGGAAGATAGAAAGATGGCCAACAGGCTGTATGAAAACATGCTCATCATCATTAAGTCTCTGCTCAATGCAAATACGAACGGCACTGATATAGCAGCTCACAGTGGTCAGAATGGCTATAAGGATGAAGACAGGAACCAACAAGTTTCAGAGAGGAGGTGGAGAGAAGGGAAGCCTCCTGCACTGCTGGTGGGAGTTTAAACCGGTGCAGCCGCTACGCGAAGTGGTGTGGAATTGCCTCAGAATTTTCAGAGTCCATCTACCACATGATCCAGGTACTCCTATGTGGCGTATATATCCAAATTACATGCAAATGCTAATGCACAGAGATCCGTGCACCGCTGTGCTCACCACAGCCTTACTCCCGATATCGAAGACAGGGAAGCCTCCCTGGTGCCCATCAAGGGACAAGAAAGATGGGCTATAGCCACACAACGGCATAGCACTCAGCTGCAGGAACAGATGCCTTCCAGCCATTTGTGACCAACAGAATGGCTCCTGAGGGTTTTAGGGGCATGGAAACAAGCCCCAGAGGGAAGGTCAAATACCATAGGGTCTCACTTACAAGGAGAAGAGGAAAAAAAGGACCAAGAAACAGCTAGCACGTGACATGGGATTTCTGGTTCCCAGAGGGAAAGGTGGCGGGGCCCAGAGGGAGAAATAGTTGATTCGACACAAGTGTGTGGTGAGGGCCTGTAATTAGGCTTACGGTGGTGAAGATGATGTAACGTACACAGAAGTCTAAATCTATGAGGATGTAGATCTGAAAGGTATAGGATGTTATAATGCTGGGTTATGGCAAACAATTCACGTAAAATCAAAACTCCCAAAAGACGTTAAGGTTCACGGCTTAAAGCTTTGGAGTCTGTAAGAAATTAGAGAAGATGAACTTCGAAGGATTGGTAATCACCTCAAAATGCTTAATGACGCTACAGAAAGGTAGACCATTGCAAGGAGACGAAGAGGAACACTACCAAGAGAACGTGTTCCATGCTAAACTCGTGAACCAGCGGAAAATGCTACCATCCATGATGTTACTAACTGCCTTCACGAATGATCGAAGCAGGCCAACATCTTCCCAAGATCAGGCCAAAGGTTTCTCCAAAAGCCCAATTCAGGGTCGGCCCTGTGGTGTAGCAGGTAAGTGCCCAAGTTCTGATTGGGCGGCCCGGGCTTCACCTGCTATCATCAGGGTTGCAGATCAGATTACTAGCATTAGGAAATACAGATTTCACAGTATGGTGGGCACAGAGATCATAAAGAAGTAGAAATTCTGAGGAGGCATTTTCAATACACACCAGAAAATGAACGCTGAGAATATTACAACCTATGAATGCATAAGGTACAATTTCCCAAATGATGAAGGAAGGAAAACATGTGACCTGCCCAGGTGGAATTGTCAGACTCCTAGGAGATGACACGCTCATTGTGCATCAGAGAATTGCCTGGGCAAATTCAACTTGGGAGGAGCTCCAGGAATTTCTCTGGGGAAGGTCCACGCGTTTGACCACATCCACAAAAGATAAGGGAGAATAGCGGGGATAATCTTCATGGAAAGAAACCCGTGTCTAGAGGGAATGTTGTAGACCTTTCAAAGTTTGAGGAGAAAGTTAGAAACCGACAAGAAATCCAGAACTGGGAAAACTATCCTAGTTGGAAAACGGGAGTAGTCAGACTGGTATGAGATGGCTCTGAAACACTGTGTGCATGGAGGTTGTCAGTACAACTTAGAATTCTGAGGGTGTTTATGATATCACGATGAACATGTCACCCAAGATGGCCACATGTTTACAGTCCAAGGATTGGCCTAGGCTAGGAGAATCAAGTGAGAGATGCCCAGAAACAGCTTTTCCAAACAGAAACCGGGAACAGAAACTTGAAGAGACCAATGAGACGCTGATCCAAGGCATGAGAAAGTAATCATTGTGATGATACCTCATGCTTTCTTCGTTTTCTTCCATTCCAAGAGCACTGAATTCCCTTCCGTTTCCCTGTGTCCTCTGGAATTTCTTTCCCAAAGGTTTGCTATTTCTCGGTTTACATAGCTTTCACCTGTTTTGTGGAGGTTATCCCTAGATTACTTGTTTTTTTTTCTAGCATGCTGTTTTTTTTTTTTGAGGTTCAGTTTGTCTATCATTTGCAACTTTTAATTGGTTTTCTTTAGGCAGATGTTTACTGCTGTGCTCATATCTTCTGGCAACGCTGCCGTATTTGCTGAGGAAGACTGGCCCTGTCTAAAGTCGCTTCCCATCTGCCTCTACACTACCTCGGACGCCTGCCCCAGAAAGGCTGCACGAGCGGTGAGGAGGCTCACCCCAGAATTCCATGCGGCCAACCACATGCTGCTGACACAGAACACGCGGACGTCACCTATGCAACACTGGCTGGCCCCTTTCGTGTTCCATTGGCAACCTGCAGTTGAGTGGAATGTGACTTGAATATGCTACTTGAGCCCAAATCTGGTCCAGTGTAAACGAGGCCAGGTTGTTTTTCCGGGCCACTGGGATTTGTCAGAATTGGGTCTCTGCTGTCCCAGCAAGCATCATGGACACAGGGTTTCAGAGCCAGCTTGGAGCAGTCTGAGAACTCACCCTTCCCAGTTAGCCCAGGTTTGACATTCACTGCAAATTTGGGGGTTGTGACTTTCTCGGACTTTCAAACGTTCAAGCAGACTCTTTGTAAACACTGACTTCATTCACTGTGGATTATTCATGTGTGATTTCTGTTTGCCTTCCATTTCTGGGAGCTTGTTTTCTTTCCTTAGTCTAATCGTAGTGGTCTTTCTGATCTCTCTCCTTTCGATATGCTTATCAGTGGGTTCTCCTTCATTCTAGGTTAGGAATTCTGTATTTTTTTAATCACCATATGTTCTGTAGGCCGACGTGTGGGTGCTTTGGTGATTGTTGGATGTTGTCTTTGAATTTCCATCTGTCAGTTGAAGGAATCTTTGCTATCCTAGCTTACGTCCAACTGAGAACTGAGGACACGTGTCCATCTTGGTTCATTTGACATTGTGAGATGAGAAACTCCAGGTTAGACGTTGTCCTGGCAACCACCTTCACGGACACAATGGTTCCGAGACAAATTCGATGAGTCTGATGAATTCCTCTCTCCAGGTGAGAAATCCTTCCGTCTCTTCCCCTGGATTTGGGAAGTTTCGACGTTCAGCCCTGAACCTTGAACGCTCCCCTAGATTACATCTAGATACTGGCTTACTTTATTTCTACAGAGTCTGTTACTGTTTGATTGACATCCTCAGCTCTGGCGTGTGTATTTTTCTTTAAATATCATGGTAATGTTCTGGTTTTCAGTCAACCTCCATCCATATGGTGTCAAAACACAGAATCAGTACTCCTTCTACGGCAAGAGATGGGGGAGTTAATTTCATTGGAGCCCAACTGAGCACTGTAGCCTGGGAGGGCAGCCTTCACACAGGAATGAAGCCCTCTGGAAAAGGGTGCTTTTCAGCACACTTCTAGAGCCCTTCCAAACCAAGCTACATACCCCAAACATGACAGGCGTCCATGCCTTCAAGGCTTCAAAGAGATCTCTTGGGAAACCTTAGCAGGTAGCCAGTGGACCCCCATGAGGCCAGAGCTATGCAAAGGTAGAGTCCTCTTCAAAGGATGTTAGGGGCCTACGAAAGGAGTCCTCAATTCTTCTCTTCAACGTCCCCAAGAGATCATTCTGTACTTTGGATTATGAGTAAGGCAGAAGGACAACGTAGGTCTGATAAGCCCCAAGTCTGGCCTCTTGTTTCAAATCAAGTTCCAAGATTGAATCTGCATGACCTCACCATCTACATGAGCAGGTGACAATGTTCTCCTCTCTGTGCTTGTCCATCTATTATCGCTTGTTACCAATGATTCCTTTCTTCTCCCTTGAATCAGAGTCTGTTTGATCCTTTCAAGTTTTTGTTTGGAAAAGCTGTTTCTGGGTATCTCTCACTTGAGTGTCCTAGACTAGGCCAATCCTCGGACTGTAAACATGCAGCCATCTTGGGTGACATGTTCACCGTGATGTCATAAACACCCTCAGATTCTAAGTTGTCCTGACAACCTCAAGGCACACAGTGTTTCAGAGCCGTCTCATCCCAATCTGACTAGTCCCCCTTTCCAGGTAGGATAGTTTTCCTTGCTCTGGATTTCTTGTCGGTTTCTAACTTTCTCCAAGGACTTGAAGGGTCTCCTATGTTCCCTCTAGACACCGGTTTCTTTCCTTTAAGCTTATCCCGGGTTTTATCTCTTATCTTTTGTGGATATGGCCAAATGGGAGAACGTCCAGGAGGCCCTCTCATGTTGAAGTTGCCCAGGCATTCCCCTGATGCACACTGATCGTGTGATCTCCTAGCAGTCTGACAATTCCACCTTGGCAGGTCACATGTTTTCCTTCCTTCATCATTTGGGGAACTGTTCCTTATGCATTCATAGATTGTAATATTCTCGTGGATCCTTTTCTGGTGCGTACTGATAAGGTCTCCTCACCATTTCTACTTCTTTATGATCTCTGTGACCACCAGACCTTGAAATCTGTATTTCCTAATGCTAGTAATCTGATCCCCAAGCGTGATGCTAGACGGTGAAGCCCAGGCCGCTCAAGCGGATGTGGGCACTTACCTGCTACACCACAGCCCGGCCCCAAATTGAGCTTTTGGACCAACCTTTGGCCTGAATTTGCTAAGATGTTGGCCTGCTTCGATCATTCGTGAAGGGAAGCAGTAGTAACATCAGGGTCGGCAACATTTTCCGTTGATTCATGATTTGGCTTGGACCATGTTCTCTTGGTAGTATTCCTCTTCATCTCTTTGCAAAGGTCTACCTTTCTGTATCATCATTAAGCATTTGGAGGTGATTGCTAATCCTTGGATGTTCATCTTCTCTAATGTCTTTCAGCCTCCAAAGCTTTAGGCCGTAAATCTGCACCCGTTTTTGGAGTTTTGATTTTATGTGAATTGATTTCCGTAACCCTGCATTCTAACATCCTATAGCTTTCAAATCTACATCCTCATAGATTTAGACTTATGTGTAGGCTACATCATCTTCACCAGCGTAAGCCTAATTACAGGCCCTCACCACACACTTGTGCCTAATCAACTCTGTCCCTCCGTCCCCCGACACCTTTCCCTCTGGGAACTGCCAATCCTATGTCACCTGCTAGTTGTTTGTTGGTCCATTTTTCCTCTTCTCCTTGTACGTGAGATCCTGTGGTATTTGACCTTACCCCAGTGCTTGTTTCAGTTCCCCTGATACCCTCAGGAGCCATTCAGGTGGTCACAAATGGCTGCAATGCATGTGTCCCTACAGCTGAGTGCTATGCCATTTTGTGGCTATAGCCCATCTTCCTTCTCCATTTGTCCCTTGATGGGCATCAGGGAGGCTTCCAAATGTTGCATATCAGGAGTAAGGCTGTGGGGAATACAGTGATGCACGGATCTCTGTGCATTAGTATTTCCAAGATCTTTGGATATATACGCCACAGAGGAATACCTGGATCATGTGGTGGATGGATTCTGAAAATTCTGAGGCAATTCCACACCACTTCGCGTAGTGGCTGCACAGGTTTACACTCCCACCAGCAGTGCAGGAGGCTTGCCTTCTCTCCACCTACTCTCTGAAACTTGTTGGTTGCTGTCTTCATCCTTATAGCCATTCTGACCACTGTGAGCTGCTATCTCAGTGCCGTTCGTATTTGCATTGAGCAGAGACTTAACGATGACGAGCATGTTTTCATACAGCCTGTTGTCCATCTTTCTATCATCCTGGGAGAGCTGTGTGTTTCCATCTTTTGCCCTGGTTTTATTGGGCTCGCTGTTTTGTTTCCTGTGAATACGTATGAGTTCATTGGATCTTATGGCTGTTCACCCCTTCTCCGATGTGCGGTTTGCAAACATCTGCTGTCAGTTGTTGCACAGTCTTTGCAGTCAGTCCATGGTGTCTTTGTCTGGGCAGAAGCTTCTGCGTTGGATGGAGTCCCGCTTGTTTCTTGTTTCCTTTGTTTCCCTTGCCCGGTCACACATGCTTCTTCGAAACAGGTGGCTAAGCCAGATGGCAAAGAGCAAGCTGCCTGCGTTTTCTCCTAGAAGCTGTACGTTTTCAAGTCTTCCGTTCAAGGCTTTAATCCATTTCAAGGTGGTGTGTGTCCCTGGTGTAACATCACGGTCTACTCTCACGGTGTTCCATTTGGCTGTGCTGTCTTCCCAACACCATTTCTTGTCGAGACTCTCCTTTCTCTGCTGTCTCCTCTTGGCTCCCTGGTCGAAAATGGGCTGTAAATATGTGTTTCAGTTGACCTCTGGGCTCTCGATTCTGTTCCATGGGTCTGTGTGTCTCTTTTGGGCGCCAGGCTGTGCTGTTTCCGTACCTAGCACTTCGTCCTATATCTGGAAATCAATAAGTGCGATGCCTGCTGCTTTGTCCGTTTTCCTCAGTATTCCTTTGGCTATTCAGTGTCCTTTGTTGCTGGATAGAAACTCTAGGATTCTCTCTTCCATTTCTGTGGGAAATAGTGCTGCGACTTTGACTGGGACAGCATGGAATCCAGAGATGGCTTTATGCGGTATGGACGCTTCAAGTGTGTTAGTTCTTCCATTCGAAGAACACGGAATAGCCTTCCGTCTCCTTTTGTCTTCTGGAGTTTCTTCCCCAGAATCTTTGCTGGATTTCGGTTTCCATAGCTTTCTCCTGTTTGACCAAGGTTATTGCTAGATATCTTTTACTTCTTACTGGCATGCTTTCTTTTGTGAGGTTCAATTTTTCAATTCTTTGCAACTTTCGCTTGGCTTTGTTTTGGCAGAAGTTTATGGCTGCGCTCACATCTGAGGGCCATGTTGCTGTATTTGCTGGGGAAGAGTGGAGAAGTCTAATGTCGCTTCCCATCTACCTCCACACTACCTCACACATCTGCCCCAGAATGGCTGGACGAGCCGTGAGGATGCTCACCTGCAGGATTCCATGTGGCCAAAGCTGGGTTCCCGAACCAGAATGCGCGGACTTCACCACTTCCCCACTGGCCGGCCCCTTTCGTGTTCCATTGGCAACATGCAGTTGAGTGGGACGTGACTTGAATATGCTACTTGAGCCCACCTCTGGCCCTGTGTAGATGAGGCCAGCTTCTTTTTCTGGCCCTCTGTGATGTCGGAGGATTTGTCAGAATCGTGTGTCTGCTGTCCTGTCTAGCTTCGTGGATGCAGGCTTTCAGAGCCCGCGTGGAGCAGTCCCATAACTCACCCTTCCCAGTTAGTCCAGGTTTGACCTTCACTGCAGTTTTTGGCATTGTGACTTTCTCGGACTTTCAAACGTCCAGTCAGAGTCTGTCTAATGACTGCAGTCTTTCACTGTGGACTATTCAGATGTGATTTCTATTGGCCTTCCATTTTCAGGGATTTTTTTCTCTTTTCCAAAGTCTAATCGTTACGGTCTTTCTGACCTATCTCTCTTCGATATGCTTATCAGTCCGTTCTCCTTCATTGCAAGCTATGACTTTTATATTTCTGTAATCACCATATGTTCTGTATGCCGAGGTCTGAGTCTTTTCGTGATTGTTGTGTGTTGTCTTGGAATTTCCATCGGTCAGCTGTAGGAAACTGCTATCCTGGCCGAGGTGACACTGAGCCATGAGAACACGTGGTCATCTTGGTTGCTTTGACATTCTGAGATCAGAAACTCCAGATTCGAGGTTGTGCTGTCAACCGCCTTCATGGACATTATGTTTCCGAGACATATTAGAGAAATCTGATGAACTCCGCTCCAGGTAAGATACTTTTCTGTCTCATTTCTGGATTTGGGAAGTTTCGATTTTACTCCTGATCCTTGAGTGTTCCAGTAGATTACGTCTAGATACTGGCTTACTATATTTCTATAGAGGGTTTTACTTGTTCGATTTACATCCTCAGCTCTGGCATGTTTATTTTTCTATAAACATAATTGTAATGTTCTAATTTTGAGCCAACCTCCTTACATATACTGTCAAAAAAACGATATTAATAATCATTCTACTTCAAGAGATACGGGGAGAGAATTTCATTGAAGCCAAACCAAGCATACTAGCCTGGTGGGCAGCCCTCACAAAGCAACGAATCCGTCTGGAATAGGGTGCTTCTCAGCACAATTCTGGAGCCCTGTCAAACAATGGGACATACACGAAGCATGACGGGGGTGCATTCCTTCAAGGGTTCAAAGAGATATCTTGTGACACATTAGCATGTACCCAATGGGCCTCTGTAATGCCAGAGCTATGGAAAGTGAGACTTCTCTTCAATGAATGCTAGGGGCATAGGAAAGGAAACATCAATCATTGTCTACAGTGTCTTCAGGAGATCATTCTTAATTTTGGATTATGATTAAGGCAGAAGGACAATGTAGGTCTTATAAGCCCCAAGTCCAGCCTCTGGTTTCAAATCAAGTTTCAAGCTTGCATCAGCATGGCCTCCCCATGCACTTGAGTAGATTACAATGTTCTCCACTCAGCACTTGTCCCCCTATTATTGCTTCCTCACAATGACTTCTTTCTTACCCCTTTAATCAGCGTGTATTCTCTCTCTTCAAGTTTCAGTGCCTGGTTTCTGTTTTTAAATTCTCTTCTGGGTATCTCTAACTTGAGTATCATAGCCTAGGACAATCCTCAGACTATAACCGTGAGGCCATCTTGGGTGACATGTTCACTGTGATGTCATAAACTCCCTCAAACTTCTAAGTTGTCCCAGCATCTTCTATGCACATGACTACTGTCCCTTTCCAGCTTGAATATTTTTCCATTTCCTGGATTTCTTGTGGGTTTCTAACTTTATCCTTGAACTTTTAAATGTTTACTACATTCTCTCTAGACATGGTTTCTTTACTTTAAGTTTATCCTGGGTTTTATCTGTTACATTTTGTGAATATGGCCGAATGTGTAGACTTTCCCCAGTGAAAGTCCTGGAGTCCATCCAAAGTTGAAGTTGCCCACTCAAGCCTCTGATGTGCAATGATCGTGTCATCTCATGCAGTCCGCCAATTCTACCTATGCAGGTCACATCACTTCCTTCAGTCTGTATTTAGGGAAGTGTACCAGATGTGTCATAGATTGCAATATTTTCATGTTTTTTTCCTATTGCCTATCTCTAATGTATGCTCACAAATTCGACTTCTTTGTGATCTCTGTACACACCATACCATGAAATCTATCTTTCCCAACGTTACTAATCTGATCAGCACCAGTGATGCGAATCCATGAATCCCAGGCCACCCAATAGGAATGTGGGCACTTACAGTCCTGAACACATGGCTGGCCCTGAATTTTACTTGTGGACCCATATTTTTCCTGAACTTGGGAAGAAGATGGCCTGCTGTGATTATTCGTGAATGTAATTACTCGTAACATCATAGACGGTAACATTTTCCCTTGGTTCATCTGTTTAGCAGGGAACACATTCTCTTCATAGTATTCCCCATAATCTATTTGCAATGGTCTACTTTCTGTAGCATCATTAAGCATTTGGAGGAGATTCACAGTCCTTGGAAGTTCATCTTCTCTAATCTCTTTCAGCCTCAAATCCTTTATGCCCCAAATCAGCACGCCTTTTGGGATTTTTTCATTCCCTCTGGGAATCACCAATCCAAAGTGAAGGATGACATCCAAAGCTAGAGTGCTCAGTTTGACACCAGTGAAATTCTCTCCCATCTCTGGCCGTAGAAGATTATTGACTATGTGTTTTCACAGCATATGTGAGGAAGTTGGCTGAAAATTAGAACATTACACTTATATTTAACGAAAAATAAACATGCCAGAGCTTAGGGTGTAAATCAACTTACAAACACTACAGAAATAAAGTAAAGCAGTATCTAGATGTAATCTACTAGGAGGACCATGGATCCAGGGTCAAGTTCCAGCCTTCCCAAATTTAGAAAAGAGACATAAAAATATCTTACCTGGAGACAGGAATTCATCAGATTTTTCTAATTTGTCTCAGAAACATTATGTCCATAAGGTGGTTGCCTGGACAACCTAGAATTTGGAGTTTCTGATCTCAGAATGTCAAACCAACCAAGATCACCTCGTGTTCTCAGTGCTCAGTTGGACCTAGGCTAGGATAGCAAAGATTCCTTCAAGTGAACGATGGGAATTCAAAGGCAATGCCCAACAATAATGAAAACACTCACACATCAGCCTAGAGAACATATGGTGATTAAAGAAACACAAAATTCATAACTTGGAATGAAGGAGAACGGACTGATAAGCGTATCTATGGGAGATAGCTGAGAAACACAATGACGATTGATGTGGATTAAGGCTGCCCCAGCTCGAAAAGCCCAAGGTTACCTGGCCTACATGTCAAAGCATATGACCCGGTGAATTTTTTTTTGTATGAATTAGAGGTGCCCCAGTGAGAGAAGCCCAGGCGATGCTCACCTACATGCCTATCTATATGGCCAAATTCGTATCTAATGTTATACGACCACACAATAACCAGACTTCATCTGTACTGAAGTCATTTAATGGCTTTTTACATCATCTTTTCTTTTTTCAGTAAAAATGTCACGTACCCATGCCTTATAAAATTTGCCCTTACCCTCAACTCAGGGCAGCGGCAGGACATCTGACTGCCCATGGCTCCTTTCCCCATGCAGCAGCAGCAGCTATTCACTGCCCGTGCATCCAGTTCCCATGCCTGCAGCTCTTCACTACCCATAGGTCCTGTCCCCATGAAGCAACTCTTTACTCCCCATGGGTCCTGTCCCTATGTTATCCTGTACCATTCTCTAAATAAAAGAGCACCTCTGCCAGGCCTTGAGAGACCAAGAAATCTTTCTTCCGACTCATCAGCTTCGAGGATGAATCACAATTCACTTCTCCATCAGGAACTGTCTTGGATAGCTGTAAGAATCCACGTTTGCTGCCCATGGCTACTCTATGGGGCAAATCATGGCATTCAGCTTGAAGAGAATCAGTACCTTAAGCCTAAGGGCGATGTAGAGTGAATTACTCCATTCCTTCCTGACTCTATCTCTAATATACAAATTTTAGGTGGGCACGGGTCGGTCACTTAAGTTATTAGGATGGTCGGCAATCTGCAAGACTCCCCTGGAAGGTTTCTTTACCTAAGGTTGGATTGGGATACCTCCCATGGCACCTGACCATGCTCTGAACTGTGTGAATGTCCCAATTGGGACTCCAGTTCAAGGAAAGTACCAAAGTCTAACCTGTGGTTGCGTATGGTAAGCCCTTCTCAGGGAATGCCTCCAACACACAATTGGGTAGAATGTCCCCCAGAGCGGCGGAGAATGCCTCACTAATTTTCTCCATCCTGTTCTCTCTTAAAATTCTCCCTTTCTCTTGGGGACCATTCACCAGGCACCTATTACTGCCAGGCAGAATAGGAAAGATGTTCACCAGGCACCTGTAACTTCCAGGCATACCAGGGAAGATATGCAATGGAGGCAATGCTGGGGGACACCCCCATCACCCCTTGTTATAGGAACCCCACAGTAGGAATGACAGGTAGGATGCTACCCCAGGTTCAGGGGGGATTTTCAAGGTAATGGACCTGTCTCTTTCATCTTTCTTAGAGTTGCAATGGCTATTTTCGTCTCCTTTTGAGCTTTGCAACAGGCAAGCAAAGAAATCTGTCAACAGTCATGGCCTCCACCCCTGGGAGTCCAAACTTGGCATTTCTGGGCCTGATCACCCCTGAAAGCCCAAGTAGGGTGCCCTCTCTTGGGGGTTGACTCATTGATTGTTTTAGTCACCTACTGAGTTGGCTATGAGGGTGGCAGACCTGTGATTTATTCTGTGAACTGTCATGCTACAGTAGTGTGCCCCAGCACGGGAACTGTTGTGTGAGTCTTCTCTTGATAACCCACTTTGAGCGGCCATGAGGGTGAGGTCTGATGTCTTCATTTCCTTTCTTTGTTTTGCTCATCATGTCCTCTTTTATCACCCAGTCTTGGTTAAGTTCAGGCTGGACTTGACCAGAACCTGGAACTTCTGTAAAATCGGAAAACTTGAACACCTTTTGCAAGCAACTTCATTCTCAACCCGGGTACTGGGAGCCCCGGCCTCCAGCCAGTTCAAGCCCTTTGTATGCATTCCACCCTTCTCCACTTCACTGTCAGTCGGACACTGGCTTTACTGCCGTGGGGAATGAGATAAGCATCCCTTAAGACTCATCACTCAGGGTCATTCTAACTAATTAGAAACACTTTCAATTGTATGGGTTATGCCCCAGAAACTCCAGCTGGTAGAAAATGTGTGATGTTTCTCTCTGTCTTTCTGGTGCAGTTGGACAGGTAGATCAACCTAGAACGTCCTTCAAGTTCCAGTCCAGTTTCTGAGAAATCAAGAGCAACAGTCCTTAGAAAATCCTTGCAAGACTGGAAAGACAGTTCTAAAGGCAGTTCAGATTCCACCTTGTTCCTTTACCATGAAAAGGATTATCTTCCCCCCCTCTCCAGGAACTACTATCTAGCATATCACTCATTCTTAAGACTGAAAAAAAAAAAAAGGAGGGGAAAGGATAAATGGCCATAAGTGTGCCCTTGCAAAAAGTCTAGCATCTTGAGCGTCTTCCCCATAAGTATTAGTAAAAAGGCTCAAAACAAAGTTTTGATTTGTAACTGGTGAGCTTTATATATTGTACCTGATTCATGGCAGTAGTTTTTAAAACAATAGTTGTACAGTCTCTGTGTATATGTTTCTATGTGTACATTGTACATGTGATATTTTAACCCCTGGATGGTCTGGCCAAAATTAATATCTCTGTTTAGTTGGCTTAAAGTACGTGCTTTCTTAAATTCTAAATGTAGTCGAAATTAACAAAGTGACTTTCAAAGTTAACGTGACGTGAATTAACCTTTGGTAAATGAAAGCTTGTTTAAGTTTGTTGGTTTCATTGAAAATTGTCTTCTTGTCAGAGTTGTCAGTATTTGCATACTATGCAGGCATTCAGACTCGGTTTACTAGTCATATAAGTTCATGCTGTCTGTTAAATTTGTCAGCAAAATAATAGCTTTAAATGATGACCAGTTTTGTCTAATGCCTCATGAGGTTTCCATAGGTAATCTGAACATAATTGTTGGAAACAAATGGCTTAAATACATAAAACTCATAAAAGTGAGTACAATAACTTTTATGGTCTGTATACTTGGGGAAAAAAACAGCTTCGAAATCCTTTTTGGTAACAATCTTGAGTTTTGCCAAGTTAAGTTAAATGATAAAAAGATGAATATGCGGGTCATTTTTGGATAGAACGGAACACTCACACATTATTGTTAAACATATCTAAGTTATCTACTTTTGGCTTCTTATGGAAGAGGCTAAAAGAGTTTGGGTGTATCAAAAAGCATGCCTTGTGTTTTATTGCGAAGTGGCATGTTTCTTAAGTTGTGAAGTGTTTAGAATGCTGATATAAAAGACATTTCATAATTGTTTACCTTTTTAGTGTTTACTAGGTCCGTTAAGCGTTAAAGGTTCTAACTTACCTATGGAATTAAAGCTACAGGAATTTACTAAGAAAAAGAGCTCTGTATTCAAGGAAGTTAAAATGTATGTTTTCAGTAAAAAAGGTATAAAGAATGGAAATATTTTTGTTTGATGGGTTAAGAAAGATAAATTGCTCCTGATGTACTAGAAAGGAAAAAAGAAAGACTTTGGGACAAGTACTGAAAATGAAAAAGAAAGATGTAGAAGGTTTGTGAAGGAGGAATTCTGAAATGAGTTTTATGCCTGCTCAAGTAGACTAAAGTAAGTTCAATTAAGTGAATGAGTTTGAATGTTAATAATAAGTAGGTGCAGAAGTTCAAATTTGGTTTTCTTTAAAAGGATACATTTTCCTTTGAGTACGTCTACCTAAGAGACAAATCTGTTTTGTGAAAATAATGGCTGAGGTTACTCTTAATATTTTTGACTCTTTCTGTTATCACTTTGAATGGATACCTGAGCATTGTTTCACAGTGAGTGTTGTTTGCTATTTGAACATTTTAAAAACTTTTGATATGTTGTGACAAGCTTCTCACTCAAAAATATTCAAATCCTGAATGAAGGCATTCTGTAGACCTGGTAGACAGAAGAATAATTACTCTGAGGATTTTCAGAGGGTCCCTGAGACTTCTCAAAAAATTTGCTCTCTCTTCCTACAAGGAGGAAAATGCTACAGTAATTTGGCTTATTTGGTCTATTAAATTAAATGGGAAACATTGTGAAATAAGCGACAATAGACTTTCTTATCTGGTATTTGGTGGGTAAATGTTATTAATATAGACGTCTCAAAATTAGATAGCATTCCTAAAATTCTGATCTGCCCTGGTTGTCAGTGATAAGTTCACTTATTATCTGGCAGTGTTATATGTCACAGAGGTAGTCAAGTTTCTTTGCCAATTGCCCTTTTGAGTTCTTTGTCCATTTCCAGATAGTTGTTGTTTTACTCTGATGCTTTTTCCTTTTGCAAATATGTTTCAACTTCCGAGAAATTCCTGGAAAGGATTCTGACACAAAGAGTCTAAACGACAGGTTTCTGATAAACCTTCAGATTGTAAAACTGAACGGAGTAAGAAATGACAGAATTCTAACAGAAACTATGCTCATCGATCTGCTAACAGAAGATTCAGCTCAAGAATTGATTATACAGGACTGTGTGCACTGATTAGAACGATTATAAATTTTTAGGACTTCTGTTTGAAATATTGTTGAGTTTGGATGTGTTGTTTTGTCTTCTCATAATGAAGGAAATCTTTTTCTCTTTTCGCTTATGCTAACTAAAACTTACAGCCATTTGGTGAAATTATACCTTTATGAGCAAAACTGAAACATTTATCTTTTTCTGCTTACCTTATCCCTCCTGAATTTGGAAACCCTTTGTGACTGAGTATGGTCATTTCGTGGCAATATTTGCATAAGTTCCATAAGAATCTGTTCTCCTTATAACAGGACACATTGGTTATATTACCAAGGCTTTGACTGGAATGTCATATTTGAAACACACAGCCTCAGATATGACAAGACAGCGTTTCATGAACAAAGATTGGACTTTCTGGAATACAGCCACTTGGAAACACAGGCCTGGTACCTTGTTTACTGAGATTTTGGCAATCTTACCTGGTAAGTAAGGAAGCTTGCTTATCTTGCAGGTTCAAGGAACATCCGAATATTTGGGGAGACCTCAAAGAGAACACCACTCAAATCTGTAGGTACTTCAGGCCAAATCTGATGGCAAGTCCTTGGCTTGGCTTTTCTGGCCTCTAGAGGCCTTCACAGTTCAATGTGAGATTCCGCAGGAAAAGATCCAGCGAAGCACATTTTAAAAAGCCTGTATGAACAATTACTATTCTGGCTGATCTTATGTAAATAATTGGAGCAAGTTGTATTGAAACTACACTTGATTTCCAAAACTGTTAATCCTGATTTGGCTATCTTTTGTAAAAATGAGAGTGATTTAAGAGAGAAAAAATTATGTTTCTGTAGAAGCTATAGTAGGCATTCATGGATATTAGATTCTAGCTCTTTTCTTCTGCAATATTCATGTATTATTAATAGTAATGTCTCCTTGTGGCCATCTACCTCTGACGCCTGGAAGTTCCCTGGCCACAATCAAACATTTTCCTTCAATACTACTGTCCAAATACTAACTATATTTGTCTTGTCACACATGGATCATACAGAAGAAGTTCCAAAGGTAATATCCCCAACTTATTAATACACACAGGATGGACAATAAAAAATTTGGGATGAATATATTTGGTTCACTCCTACTACTGGGCAACTCAGTAAAAGGCCACTTTCTTTTGGGGAAAAAGAATCACCCCTGTGATACATGGCCTTATAGCACTCGACCTATGGGAAAAAATCCCTGTTATATGTGTTCTCATATCATAGCCTTAAAAAAAATACTGATTGGTTTCAGACTGACTGGGATACATGGCTCAACACGCATTGGTTAGCCCCTAACGGTGCTCAGTGGATATGTGGCTCCAATTTATGACCTTGGCTACCACCTGCATGGATTGGACGATGCACTCTAGGCTTTGTCTGGATGCAAGGTGGAACTACATTTACTATATCTCCTCCTGCTAACCTACCCAACTTGCAACAGCACTTGACCAGCCCTGTCTTCCACTGGTATGACCATCTTTCCGCAATTTTCTTTCACCAATTAGGAATCGACTTTTGTAGCATATTCAAGTCTTGCATGGAAGTCCTAGACAAATTTACTATGAAGGCATTATATGATACACAACATAGCATTTCACTGCTCAATTTAGAAGTATCCCAAGTGTGTAAGGCAGTCCTCCAAATCCAAATGGCACTGGATGTCTTGACAGCAGCACAAGGGGGCACCTGTGCCATTATAAAAACTGAATGTTGTATCTATATTCCTGACTACCGTCAAAATATTTCTGGCTTGGTATCCCAGCCACCAAATTAAATCCATGTCTGACCAACCCTAAATCTAAATGATTGGTTGAACTCCTAGTCAGGACAAGGTTTCTGCACTACTTCAAAACCTTATTCATTGGGTTAAACATACTGCTTGTATTTCTTATGATATTTTGTTGTCTGTTTCATTGTTTGTCTTATGCATGTCAAAAATGTTTCACTTCCTGGACCACCTCTTGTCAATGACTCTCTCATCTCCAGAGGATCTGTATAACTTCTCAGGCTTGAACTCAATGGGGCAAGCCTTCTGGTCCACTAAACTGCCTAAGTGTACCTATGGCCCCATTTAGGGACAGCTCTACGACCCTGTACAGCCAGAAGTAGTCACAGAAGACTGACCATCATCCATATCCCCAAAGATTTCCAGTCCAAATAGGTTCAGGGAGGTTTTATGATGTGGATCAGGGCTGCCCCAGCTAGGGAAGCTGAAGGTGACCTGGACTACATGCCAAACTATATGACCCAGTGGATTTTTTTATGGTATGAATTAGGGCTGCCCCAGGGCGAGAAGCCCAGGGCATTCTCACCTACATGCTGATCTATATGGCCAGATTCGTATCTAAAAATATGACAACACAATGTCCAGACTCCATCTGTACTGAAATCATTTAAAGACATTTTACATCATTATTTCTTTTTAGAGTAAAAATAAGTCATATACCCATGCCTTATGAAATTAGCCCTAACACTCTAGTCAGGGCAGCAGCAACAGCTCTGACTACCCATGGGTCCTGTCCCCAGGCAGCAGCAGCAGTAGCTCTTCACTGCTAATGTGTCCTATCCCCATGCTATCCTGTACTGTTCTCTCAATAAAAGAACACCAATGCAGGATCTTGAGAGTCCAAGCAATCTTTCATTCGAGTCTTCAGCTCGCTGAGCCCATATCAATTCTACCACGGAAAATAAAAAACGGTCCCAGAAAATGGAAGGCACACAGAAATCACACATGAATAATACATAAAGAAAGATGTCAGTTTTAGACATACTCTGAACGTTCGAAAGTCGGAGTAAGTCACAATCCCAAAAACCCAAGCGAAGGTCAAACCTAGGCTAACTGGTAAGGGTGAGTTATGAGACTGCTAAAATCAGGATCTGTAAGCCTGTGTGTGTGAAGTTTGCAGGGACAGCAGAGACACAATTCTGACAAATCCTCTGACATCACAGTGGAGAAGAAAAACAAACTGGCCTCATCTACACAGTGCCCGAGTTGGGCTGAAGTAGCATATTCAAGTCCCATTCCACTCAACTGCAGGTTGCCAATGGAACATGAAAGGTGCCGGCCCGTGGTGCAGTGGTGAAGTCTGCACATTCTGGGTTTGCAGCCCGGGGCTGGCCATGCGGAATCCTGGGGGTGAACCTCCTCACCGCTGGTCCAGCCATTCTCGGGGAGGCATGGGAGGTAGTGTAGAGGCAGCTGGGAAGCAACGTCAGACAGCGTCAGTATTCCTCAGCAAATACAGCAACATCGACAGCAGATCTGAGCACAGCCATAAACATCAGCCGAAACAAAACTAATGAAAACTTGAAAAGAACAGAAAAACCGAACCTCAGCAAAAAAAGAATAAGATCTCCAGAAATAAGCTTAGCCAAACAGGTGCAAGCTATGGAAATCGGAAACTAGCAAAACTTTGGGGAAAGAAATTCCAGAAGACACAAGCAAATGGAAGGGTATTCCATGCTGTAGGAATGTAGGAACTAAAATACTTGAAACCTCCATAACGGATAAAGCAATCTCTGGATTCCATGCAATCCCAGTCAAAGTTGCAGAATCTTTCCCACAGAAATATGAGAGAATCCTTAATTCTCTATCTAGCAACAAGGGACCCTGAATACCCAAAGGAATCCTGAGGAAAACGAACAAAGCAGGACATATCACATGTACTGATTTCAACATGTAGTACGAAGTGCGAAGTACCGAAATGGCACAGTCTGGTCTCAAAAACAGACACAGAGATCAACGGAAAAGAATCGAGAGCCCAGAGGTCAACTCACACATATATGGACAGCCCATTTGCAACGAGGAAGGCAAGAGGATCAGTGGAGAAAGGAGTGTCTCAAGAAGAAAAGGTGCTGGAAAACTGCACAGCCATATGTGATGCAATGAGAGTAGACCATGATGTTACATCAGGCTCACACACCACCTCGAAATGGATTAAAGCCTTGAATGGAAGACTTGAAACCATGAAACTTCTAGTAGAAAACCAGGCACCTTGCTCATGGCCATGTGGCATAGCCGCCTATTTGGAAGAAGCATGTTTGACTGGGCAAGGGCAACACACGAAACAAGAAACAAATGGGATTGCATCCAACGCAGAAGCTTCTGCCCAGCCGAGGAAACCATCCACTCAATGCAAAGACATCACAACTGCGAGCGGATGTTTCAAACCACACATCGGAGAAGGACTGAATAGCCAAAAGAGCCAACGACCGCACATGCCAACACAAGAGAAAAAACAACAAGCCCATTAAAACCTGGGCAAAAGATGGAAAAAGAGTTTTACCAAATAAGATAGAAAGATGGCCAACAGCTGTATGAACACATGTTCATAATCATTACGTCTAAGGCCAATGCAAATCCAAATGGCAATGAGATAACTGCACATTGTGGTCAGAATGCCCATAAGGAACAAGACAGGAAACAAGTGTCAGAGAGGAGGTGGAGAGAAGGGAAGCCTCCTGCACCGTTGGTGGGAGTGTAAGGCGGTGCAGGAACTATGCAAAGCAGTGTGGAATTTCCGCGGAAATTTCAGAATCCATCTACCATATGATCCAGCTATTCCTCTGTGTTGTATTTATCCGAACAACTTGGAAACACCAACGCATAGGAATCCCTGCACCGCTGTGTTCACCACGGCCTTAATCCTGATGTCCAGGACTTGGATATCGCCCTGGGGCCCATCAAGGGACGAATGGAGAAGGAAGATTGGCTATAGCCGCACAATGGGATAGCACTCAGCTGCAAGAAAGGGTGCAGTCCAGCCATTTGTGACACCAGAATGGCTCCTGAGGGTATGAGGGGAACTGAAAGAAGCCCCAGGGAGAAAGTCAAATACCGTAGGATCTCACTTACAAGGAGAAGAGTAAAATAAGGAGAATCAAACACGTAGCACATGACAAGGGATTGGGGGTTCCCAGAGGGAATCGGTGGCAGAAGACAGTGGAAGAAAGAGTTGACTAGGCACCAGTGTGTGGTATGGGCATGTCATTAGGCTTACGGTGGTGAAGATGATGTACCATACAAGAAGTCTAAATCTAGGAGGTTGTAAATCTGAAAACAATCGGGTGTTATAATGCAGGGTTATGGCAATCAATTCATGTAAAATCAAAACTACAAAAAGGCAAGCAGGTTTATGGCCTAAAGCTTTGGAGGCTGAAAGAGATTAGAGAAGATGAACTTCGAAGCATTGCTAATCACCTCCAAGTACTTAATAATGCTACAGAAAGGTAGACAGTGGCAAAGAAATGAAGAACAACTCTACCAAGAGAACATGTTCCGTGCTAAACTCAGGATCCAAAGGAAAAGGTTACCGTCCATGATGTTACTACTAATTACCTTTACAAATAATCAAAGCAGGCCAACATCTTCCCCAGTTCAGGCAAAATGTTGGTCCAAGAATCCAATTCAGTGCTGGCCCTGTGGTGTACTGGGTAAGTTCCCACATTCCACTTGGGTGGTACAGGCTTCATCGGCGAGCATTACGGGTGCGGATCAGATTAGTAGCATTAGCAAATATAGATTTCATGGTATGGTGCAGACAGACATCCTAAAGAAGTCGAAATTGTGAAGAGACGTTATGAATACACATCAGAGTAAGAACCATGGGAATATTGCAATCTATGAACAGATCAGGAACACTTCCCCAAATGATGAAGGAAGGAAAACAGGTGACCTGCCAAAGTGGAAATGGAGATGACACGATCATTACACATCAGAGGATTGACCAGGAAAATCAATCTCGGGAGGGACTCCGGGGCTTTCTCTGGGGAAAGTCCACCCATTTGGACTCATCCACAAAAGATAAGAGATAAAACCCAGGATAATCTGAAAGGAAAGAAACTGGTGTCCAGAGGGATTGTAGTAGACCTTTCAAAGTTCGAGGATAAAGTTATAAACAGACACGGAATCCAGAACAAGGAAAACTATCCTACCTGGAAAGGGGAAGTAGTCAGACTGGTATGAGATGGTCGTGAAGAACTGTGTGCATGGAGGTTTTCAGGACAGCTTAGAATTCTGAGGGTGTTTATGACATCATGGTAAACATGTCACCCACGATGGCCGCAGGTCTCCAGCCCGGGGATTGGCCTAGGCTTGGATACTCAAGTAACAGATACCCAGATACAGCTTTTGCAAACAGAATCTGGGCGCAGAAACGTGAAGAGATGCAAGAGACGCTAATTCAATGGATAAGAAAGGAATCATTGGGAAGCAGTGATAACAGAGGGACAAGCACTGAGAGGAGAACATTGCCATCTCCTCAAGTCGATGGGGAGGCCATGCTGATTCAAGCTTGAAACTTGACTTGAAACAAGAGGCCGGACCTTGAGCTTATCAGACCTATGTTGGCCTTCTGCCTTACTCATAATCCAAAGTCAAGAATGATCTCTTGAAGACATTGAAGAGAAGAATAGAGGCCTCGGTCCTAGGTCCCTAGTATTCTGTGAAGAGAAGTCTCACTTTCCATAGCTCTGGCGTCATAGGCACCCACTGGGTACATGGTAATGTGTCACTAGGCATCTCTTTGAAGCCTGGAAGGAAGGGACCCCTGTCATCCTTGGGGTATGTCTCTTGGTTTGGAAGGACTCAGGAAGAGTGTGCAAAAGCACCCTTTTGCAGAAAGCTTCGTTACTGTGTGAAGGCTGTCCTCCCAGGCTAGAGTGCTCAGTTGAGATCAATGAGATTCCCTCCCCCATCTCTTGCCGTAGAAGGAGTATTGATTAGGTGTTTGACACAACACATAACGATGTTTGCTGAAACTTAGAACATTACCATTCTATTTAAAGGAATATAAACATGCCACAGCTGAGGAGGTAAATTAAACAAATCGCAAAACCTGTGGAAATAAAGTAAGCCAGTATCTAGATGTAATCTAGTGGAGCGTTCAAGGATCAGGTGTGAAGTTCTGAACTTTCCAAAGGATCTCTCACCTGGAGAGAGGAATCCATCAGATTCATCTAATTTGTCTCGGAACCATTGTGTCTGGGAAGGTGGTTTCCAGGACAACCTCAAACATGGCGTTTCTGATCTCACAATATCGAACCAACCAAGATGACCACGTTTACTCAGTGCTCAGTTGGATCTAGGCTAGGATGGCAAAGATTCCTTCAAATGACCGATGGAAATTCAAAGACAACACCCAACAGTAACGAAAGCACACACACATCAGCCTACAGAACCTATGGTGATTAAAGAAATACCAAACTCCTAACTTGAAATGAAGGAGAACACACTGATAAGCATATCGAAGGGAGATAGCTCGGAACCATGACGATTAGACTATGGAAACGAAAGGAAGCTCCCAGAAAATGGAAGGCAAACAGAAATCACACCTCAATAATCCACAGTGAATGACTTCAGTGTTTAGTTAGGGTCTGCTTGAACGTTTGAAAGTCCGAGAAAGTCACAACCCCAAAACTTGCATTGAAGGTCAATCCTGGGCTAACTGGGAAGGGTGAGTTCTGAGACTGCTCCACGCGGGCTCTGAAACCCTGTGTCCCCGAAGCCTGATTGGAAAAGAGACACGATTCTGACAAATACTCCGACATCACAGTGGTCCAGAAAAAGAAGCTGGCCTCATCTACACAGGGCCAGAGTTGGGCTCAAGTAACATGTTAAAGTACAGTCCACTCAACTGCAGGTTGCCAATGGAAGACGAAAGGGGCCAGCCAGTGGGGCAGCCGTGAAGTCCCTGCATTCTGAGTCGGCAACCCAGGGTCGGCCACGTGGAATCCTGGGGGTGAGCCTCCTCACCGCTCATCCAGCCATTCTGGGCCAGGCATGCGACCCAGTGTAGAGGCATATGGGAAGCAACGTTATACCACGCTACTCTTGCTCAGCAAATACAGCAGCATAGCCAGCAGATGTGAGCACAGCCATAAACTTCTGCCAAAACAAACCAATTAAATGTTGCTAAGAATAGAAAAAAGGAACAGTGAAAAAGAAAGCATGCCAGTAAAAAGAAAAAAACATCTAGGAATAACATTGGCCAAACAGGAGAAAGCTATGTCTACCGAAATCTAGCAAAGCTTTGGGCAAAGAAATTCCACAAGACACAAGGAAACGGAAGTCTATTCCATGTTCTTTGAATGGAAGAACGAACACACTTTAAGCATCCATACCGCAAAAAGCAATGTCTGCATTCCATGTCGTCCCAGTCAAAGTTGCAGCAATCTTTCCCACAGAAATGGAAGAGAGAATACTAAAGTTTCTATGTGGCAACAAAGGACCCTGAATAGGAAGAGGAATCCTGAGGAAAACGAACAAAGCAGCATGTATCACACTTTCTGATTGCCAAATATAGGACAAAGCGCTAGGTACCGGTACAGCAAATCCTTTCCCCCAAATTAGGCCCACAGACCCATGGAAGAGAATTGAGCCCAGCAGTCAACTGCCACATATATGGGCAGCCCATTTTCGACACGGGAGCCAAGAGGAGACAGCAGAGAAAGGAGAGTCTCGAAAAGAAACAGTGCTGGGAAGACTTCAGAGCCACAAGTGGCACAATGAGACTAGACCATGATGTTACACCAGGCACACATACCACATTGAAATGGATTAAAGCTTTGAATGGAAGACTTGAAACCATGAAACCGCTGCCGGAAAATGCAGGCAGCTTGCTCTTTGCCATCTGGCATAGCCGCCTACTTGGAAGAAGCATGTGTGACTGGGTAAGGGCAACAAAAGAAACAAGAAACAAGCGTGACTCCATCCAACGCAGAAGCTTCTACCCGGCCAACGACTCCATCGACTCAATGCAAAGACAGCACAACTGCGACAGGATGTTTGCAGAACAGACATCGGAGAAGGGGTGAACAGCCATAAGATCCAGTGAACTCATACATCTCCACAGGAAAAAAAACAATGAGCCCAACAAAACCTGGGCAAAAGATGGAAACACACATTTCTCCCAGGAAGATAGAAAGATGGCCAACAGGCTGTATGAAAACATGTTCCTCATCATTAATTCTGAGGCCAATGCAAATCCGAAGTGCAATGAGATAGCAGCTCACAGTGGTCAGAATGGCTATAAGGGTGAAGACACGAAACAACATGTTTCAGAGAGGAGGTGGAGAGAAGGGAAGCCTCCTGTACTGCAGGTGGGAGTTTGAGCCGATGCAGCCACTACACAAAGGAGTGAAAATTCAGAATGTTTCAGAATCCACCTAGCATATGATCCAGCTATTCCTCTGTGACGTATATATCCAAAGATCATGGAAACAGTAATGCACAGAGATCCGTGCACTGCTGTGTTCACCACAGCCTTACACCCGATATCCAAGACTTGGAAGCCTTCCTGATGCCCATCAAGGGACGAATGGAGAAGGAACATAGGCTATAGCCACACAGTGGCATAGCATTCAGCTGTCGGAATGGATGCAGTCCAGCCATTTGTGACCACCAGAATGGCTCCTGAGGGTACTAGAGGAACTGAAACGATCGCCGGGGTAAGGTCAAATACCACAGGATCTCACGTACAGGAGAAGAGGAAAAACGGACCAACAAACAGGTAGCATGTGACATGGGATTGGTATTTCCCAGAGGAAAAGTAGGCGAGGGCCAGAGGGAGAAAGAGTTGATGAGGCACAAGTATCTTCAGAGCCTGTAATTAGCCTTACGGTGGTGAAGATGATGTAACCTACTCAGAAGTCTAAATCTATGAGGATGTAGATCTGAAAGCCATAGCATGTTAGAATGCAGGGTTACGGCAATCAATCCACATAAAATCAAAACTCCATAAAGGGGTGCAGACTTACGGCCTAAAGCTTTATAGGCTGAAAGAGATCAGAGAGGATGAACTTCCAAGGATTGGTAATCACCTCAAAGTGCTTAATGATGCTACAGAAAGGTAGACCTTTGCAAAGTGATGAAGCGGAATACTAGCAAGAGAACATGTTCCGTGCTAAACTCATGAACCAATGGAAAATAACACCTTCCATGATGTTACTACTGATTCCCTGCACGAATGATTGAAGCAGGCCAACATCTTCCCAAGTTCAGGCCAAAGGTTGGTGCAGAAGTCTAATTCATTGCCGGCCCTGTGGTGCAGCAGGTAAGTGCCCAACTTCATCTTGCGTGGCCCGGGCTTCAGGGGCTAGCATCCTGGGTACAGATCAGATTTCTAGCATTAGGAAATCCCGATTTCAAGGTATGGTTGGCACAGAGATCATAAAGAAGTAGTAATTGTGAGGAGGCCTTATCAATACTCACCAGAAAAAGAACCATGAGAATATTAGAGTCTATGAACGCATCTGGTACGCTTTCCCAAATCATGAAGGAAGGAAAATATGTGACCCACCAAGGTGGAATCGTCAGACTGCCATGAGATCACACGATCATTGTTCATCACAGGATTTCCTGGGCAACGTCAACTTGGGAGGGAGTCCAGGACTTTCTCTGGGGAAAGTCCACCCATTTGGCCATATCCACAAAAGATATGCGATAAAACCCAGGATAATCTTAAAGGAAAGAAACCGCTGTCTAGAGGGAATGTAGTAGACCTTTCCAAGTTAGAGGACAAAGCTGAAAACCAACAACACATCCAGAACAAGGAAAACTATCCTTCCTGGAAAGGGGGAGTAGACAGGCTGGGAGGAGACGGCTCTGAAACACTGTGTCCATGGAGGTTGTCAGGACAACTTTGAATTCTGAGAGTGTTTATGACATTACAGCGAACGTGTCACCCCAGATGGCTGCATGTTTACAGTACCAGGATTGGCTTAGGCTGGGATACTCAAGTGAGAGATACCCAGAAACAGCTTTTCCAAACAGAAACCAGGCACAGAAACTTGAAGAGATCAAAGAGATGCTGATTCCAGGGATAAGAAAGGTATCATTGTGATGATACTTCATTCTTCCTTCGTTTTCTTCCATTCCATGCGCACTGATGCCCTTCCGTTTCCTTGTATCTTGTGGAATTTCTTTCCCCAAAGCTTTGCTACTTCTCGGTTTACATAGCTTTCACCTGTTTGGCACAGCTTATTCCTAGATACCTTGTTCTTCCTAGTAGCATGCTTTTTTTCTTTTTTGAGGTTCAGTTTTTCTATCCTTTGCAACTTTTGATTAGTTTTATTTAGGCAGATGTTTACTGCTGTGCTCACATCTGCTGGCAATGCTGCTGTATTTGCTGAGGAAGACTGGCCCAGTCTAACGTCGCTTCCCATCTGCCTGTTTACTTTGTTGCCCATTCCTGTCACACACGCTTCTTCCAAATAGGCTGCTAAGACAGATGGCAATGAGCATGCTGCCTAGGTTTTCTCCTAGAAGTCTCACGGTTTCAAGTCTTCCATTCAAGTCTTTAATCCGTTTCGAGGTGGTGTGTGTGACTAGTGTAACATCATGCTCTACTCTCATTGTGTTACATTTGGCTGTGCAGTCTTCCCAGCACCGTTTCTTGTCGAGACTCTCCTTTCTCCGCTGTGTACTCTTGGTTCCCTGGTTGAAAATGTGTTGCGCATGTATGCATGTGCACATATGCGTGAGTTGACCTCTGGGCTCTTGGTGCCTGTTTTTGGGCCCAGACTGTGCCCTTTCCGTTCCTAGCACTTCGTCCTATATGTGGAAATCAGAAAGTGTGATACGTCCTGCTTTGTTCATTTTCTTCAGGATTCCTTTGGGTATTCAGGGTCCTTTCCTTCTGGATAGAGACTTTATTATTCTCTCTTCTATTTCTGTGGGAAAGATCACTGCAACTTTGACTGGGATTGCTTGGAATCCACAGATTCCTCTATCCGCTATGGACGTTTCAAGTGTGTTAGTTCTTCCATTCCAACAGCACGGAATAGTCTTCCGTTTCGTTGTGTCTTCTGGAATTTCTTTAGCCAAAGCTTTGCTAGTATCGGTTTACAATGTTTCCACCTGTTTAGTGAAGGTTAGTCCTAGATATCTTAGTATTCTTTGTGACATGCTTCGTTTTTTGAGGCTCAGTTTTTCTATTCCTTGCAAATTTTAATTGGTTCTGTTTTGGCAGAAGTTTATGGCAGTGCTCACATCTGCTGGTCGTGCTGTTGTATTTGCTGAGCAAGAGTGGCACTGTCTAACGTCACTTCCCATCTGCCTCTACACTACCTCCCAGGACTCTCCCAGGATGGCTGTACCAGCGGTGAGGAGGCTCAACCCCAAGAGCACAAATGGACGACCACGGGCTGTGGACCCAGAAGGCACGGACTTCACAGCTTCAGCAGTGGCCAGCCCCTTTCATGTTCCATTGGCAACCTGCTGTTTTGGAATGTGACTTCAATATGGTACTGGAGCCCAGCTCTGGCCCTGTGTAGATGAAGCCATGTTGTTTTCCTGGTCCACTGTGATGTCATAGGATTTCTGAGAATTGTGTCTGTGCTGTGCCAGCAAGCTTCATGGACACAAGGTTTCAGAGCCCGCTTGGAGCAGTCTCAGAACTCTCCCATTCCATTTAGCCCAGGTTTGACCTTCACTGCAGGTTTTGGGGTTGTGACTTTTCTGACTTTCAAAAGTTTAAGCAGAATCTGTCTAAACACGGCCGTCTTTCACTGTGGATTATTCAGTTGTGATTTCTGTTTGCCTTACATTTTCTGGGACCTTTTTTTCTCTTCCATAGGCTAATCATCATGGTATTGCTAAGCTATCTCCCTTCGATATGCTTATCAGTGTGTTCCCTTTTCATTCCAAGTTATAAATTTTGCATTTCTTTGATCACCATATGTTCTGTTGGCCGTTGTGTGAGTGCTTTCATGATTGTTGGGTGTTGTCTTTGAATTTCCATCGGTCACTTGAAGGAATCTGTGCTATCCTGGCCGAGGTGACACTGAGCACTGAGATCATGTGGTCATCTTCCTTGGTTAGAGATTCTGAGATCAGAAACTCCAGATTTGAGGTTGTCCTGGCAACCATCTTCACGGACACAATGGTTCCGCAACAAATTAGACGAATCTGATGAATTTCTCTTTCCAGGTGAGAGATCCTTCTGTCTATTTCTGGATTTGGAAAGTTCGAACTTCACCCCTGATCCTTGAACGCTCTGCTAGATTATGTCTAGATACTGGCTTACTTTCTTTCCACAGGGTTTGTTATTTGTTTGATTTACATCCTCACCTGTGGCGTGTTTATTTTTCCTTAAATATAATGATAATATTCTAATTTTCAGCCAACATCGTTACATGTGGTGTTGAAACACATAATCAATACTCCTTCTACGGCAAGAGAAGGGGGAGAGAATCTCATTGATCCCAACTTAGGACTCTAGCCTTGGAGTGCAGCATTCACCAAGGAATGACCCCCTCTGCAAAAGGGTGCTTTTGAGCCACTTCTAGAGTTCTTCCAAACCAAGAGACATACCCCAAGCATGACAGTTGTCCATTCCTTCCAGGCTTCAAAGAGGTGTCTTGTGACACATTAGCATGTAGCCAGTGGGCACCCATGATGCCAGAGCTATGGAAAGTGAGACTTCTCTTTAAAAAATGCTAGTGGCCTAGGACGGCGGCCTTGAATCTTCTCTACAATGACCTCAAGAGATCATTCTTGACTTTGGATTATGAGTGAGGCAGAAGGACAACATAGGTCTCATAGTTCCAGCCTCTTGTTTCAAATCAAGTTTCAAGCTTGAATCAGAATGGCCTCCTCTTCGACGTGAGGAGATGGCAATGTTCTCATCTCAGTGCTTGTCCCTCTATTATGGCTTCTTCCCAATGATTCCTGTCTTATCCCTTGAATTAGCATATCTTTGATTCCTTCAAGTTTCTGTGCCCTGTTTCTGTGGGCAAAAGCTGTTTCTGAGTATCCCTCACTTGAATGTCCTAGCCTATGTCAATCCTCGGGCTGGAAACCTGTGGCCATCTTGGGTGACATGTTCACCGTGATGTCATAAACACCCTCAGAATTCGAAGTTGTCCTGAAGACCTCCATGCACACAGTTCTTCAGAACCATCTCATCCCAGTCTGATTACTCCCCCTTTCCAGGTAGGATAGTTTTCGTCGTTATCTATTTCTTGTCAGTCTCTAACTTTTTCCTCAAACTTGAAAAGGTCTGCTACCTTCCCTCTAGACACTGGTTTCTTTCCTTTCGGATTAATCTGGGTTTTCTCTCTTATCTTTTGTGGATGAGGCCAAATGGGTGGACTTTCCCAAGAGAAGGTCCCGGAGGCGCTCCCAAGATGACTTCCCAGGCAATCCTCTGATGCGCAATGATCGTGTCATCTCTTAGCAGTCTGACAATTCCACTTTGGCATGTCACATGTTTTCCTTCCTTCATTATTTGGGGAAGTGTTCCTGATGCGTTCATAGTTTGTAATATTCGTATGGTTCTTTTTCTGGTGTGTACTCATAACGTCTCTTCAAAATTTCGATTTCTTTAGGATGTCTGTCCGCACCATACCGTGAAATCTATATTTGCTAATGCTACTAATCTGATCCACACCCGTGGTGCTAACCAATGAAGCCCTGGCCGCCCAGGCGGAACCTGGGCACATACCCAGTACACCACAGGGCCGGCACTGAAATGGACTTTTGGATCAAACTTTTGCCTGAACTAGGGATGATGTTGGCCTGCTTTGGTTATTCGTAACAGTAATTACTAGTAACATTGTGGACTGTAACCTTTTCTTTTGTCTCCTGAGTTTAGCACGGAACGTGTTCTCTTGGTAATGTTCTTCTTCAACTCTTTGTAATGGTCTTCCTTTCTGTTGCATCATCAAGCATTTTGAGGTGATTACCAATCCTTGAAAGTTCATCTCCTCTAATCTCTTTCAGCCTCCAAAGTTTTAGGCCGTAATTCTGGACCCCTAGAGAACATGTGGTGAATAAAGAAATACAAAAATCATAACTTGGAATGGAGGAGAAAAGACTGATAAGAATATCTATGGAAGATAGCTGTGAAAGACCATGACGAATGATGTGGATTAAGGCTTTCGCAGCTCGAAAAGCCCAAGTTTACCTGGCCTACATACCAAACTACATGACCCGGTGAGTTTTTTTTTTTTTGTATGAATTAGAGGTGTCACAGTGATAGAAGCCCATTTCATGCTCACCTACATGCCTATCTATATGGCCAGATTGGTATTTAATGCTATATGACCACACAATAACCAGACACCATCTGAACTGAAATCATTTAATGACTTTTAACATCATCTTTTCTTTTTCCAGTAAAAATGTCACATACCAATGCATTATAAAATTAGCCCTTACCTTCAACTCAGGGCAGCAGCAGGACCTCTGACTGCCCATGGAACCTTTCCCTATGCAGCAGCAGCAGCAGCTCTTCACTGCCCATATGTCCTGTCCCCATGCAGCAACTATTTACTGCCCATGGGTCCTGTCGCCATGTTGACCTGTACCATTCTATAAGTAAAAGAGCACCACTTCCAGAATTTGAGAGTCCAAGAAATCTTTCTTTTGACTCTTCAGCTCACCAAGCCCATATCATATCTTGTGGCCCATATCAAAAACTTGCTTCATAGGTTTGTGAGTTTGACATCTGGTAAGTGCCCTTTTCTTCATTGTGCATCTCTCTTTTTCAAGGATGGATCTAAATTCACTTCTCCATCAGGAACCTTCTTGGATAGCTGCAGGAATCCACGTTTGCTGCCCATGGCTACTCTATGGGGCAAATCATGGCATTCAGCTTGAAGAGAATCAGTACCTTAAGCCTAAGGGGGATGTAGAGTGAATTACTCCATTCCTTCCTGACTCTATCTCTAATATACAAATTTTAGGTGGGCACGGGTCGGCCACTTAAGTCCTTAGGATGGCCGGCAATCTGTAAGACTCCCCTGGAAGGCTTCTTTTCCTAAGGCTGGATTGGGATACCTCTCATGGCACCTGACCATGCTCTGAACTGTGTGAATGTCTCAATCGGGACTCCAGTTCAAGGAAAGTACCAAAGTCTAACCTTTGGTTGCATGTGGGAAACTCTTCTTCGGAGAATGGCTCCAACACGCAATTGGGTAGAATGTCCCCCAGCTCGGTGGAAAATTCTACACTATTTTTCTCCATCCTGTTCTCTCTTAACGTTCTCCTTTTCTCTTGGGGACCATTCACCAGGCACCTATTACTTCCAGGCAGAATAGGAAAGATGTTCACCAGGCAGCTGTTACTGCCAGGCATACCACGGAAGGTACACAAGGGATGCAATGCTGGGGGCCACGCCCATCACCCCTTGCTATAGGAAACCCACAGTAGGAACCACATGTAGGATGCGGCCGTAGGGTCAGGGGTGATCATCAAGGTAATGGACATGTCTCTTTCATCTTTGTTAGAGTTACAATGGCCATTTTCATCTCCTTTTGAACTTTGCAACTGGGGAAACAAAGGAATCTTTCAAGGATCAAGGTCTCCACTACTGGAGCCGCAAATTTAGCTTTCTGGGACTGATCACCCCAGCGACCATAAGTAGGGTGCCCTCTCTTGGCGGTTGACTCATTGAGTAGTTTATTCACCTACTGAGTTGGCTATGAGGGTAGGAGACCTGTGATTTATTCTGAGAACTGTTGGGCTACGGTAGTGTGCCACAGCACAGGAACTGTTGTGTGACTCTTATCTTGAGAACCCTCTGAGAGCAACCAAGAGGGTGAGGTCTGGTGTCTTCTTTTCCTTTCTATGTTTGCTCATCATGTCATCTGTTGTCACCAAGTCGAGGTTAAGTTCTGGCTGGACCTGACCAGAACATGGACCTTCTGTAAAATCGAACAACTTGAAAATATTTTGCAAGGACCTTAACTCTCAACCCGGGTACTGGGAGCCCCGGCCTCCAGCCAGTTCCAGGTGTTTGTAGCCACTGCACCCTTCTCCAGTCCACTGCCAGTCACACACTGGCTTTACTGCCATGGGGAATGCCATAAGCATCCCCAGAGACTCACCACTCAGGGTCATTCTAACTTATTAGAAACACTTTCAATTGTATGGGTTAAGCCCCAGAAACTCCAGCTGGTAGAAAATGTGTGATGTTTCTCTGTGCCTTTATGGTGCAGTTGGACAGGTAGATCAACCTAGAACGTCCTTCAAGTTACAGTCCAGTTTCTGAGAAATCAAGAGCAACTGTCCTTAGAAAATCCTTGCAAGACTGGAAAGACAGCCCTAGAGGCAGTTCAGATTCCACCTAGTTCCTTTATCATGAAAAGAATTATCATCCCCCCTCTCCAGGAACTACTATCTAGCCCATCACTCACTCTTAAGACTGACAAAAAGAAAGGAGGGGAAAGGAGAAATGGCCATAAGTGTGCCATTGAAAGAGTCTAGCATCTCGAGGGTCTTCTCCATAAGTATTTGTAAAAAGGCTCAAAACAAAGTTTACCTTCATAACTAGTGAGCTTTATATTATTGTACCTGATTCACGGCAGTAGCTTTTAAAAACAGTAGTTGTACAGTCTCTGTGTATGCGTGTCTATGTTTTGGTTATACATGTGATATTTTCAGCCTTGGGTGGTATGACCAAAATTAAGATCTCTGTTTAGTTGGCTTATAGTAAGTGTTTACATAAATGCTAAATGCAGTAGAAATTAACTCAGTGCCTTTCAAAGTTAATGTCACGTGAATTAACCTTTGGTAAATGAAAGACTGTTTAAGTTGTTGGTCTGATTCAAAATAGTCTTGTTGTGAGGGATGTCGGTATTTGCATAGGGATGCAGGCCTTCAGCCTGGGTTTACTAGTCATATAAGTTCACGTTGTCTGCAAAATTTGTCAGCAAAGTAATAGCTTTAAATGATGACCAGTTTTGTCTAGGGCCTCATGAGGTTTCAGTAGGTAATCTGAACATTATTGATGGAAACAAATGGTTTAAATAGATAATACTCATTAAAGTGAGTACAAAAACTTTTATGGTCTGTATAGTTTGGGAAAGAAAAACAGCTTCGAAATGCTTTTTGGTAACCATCTCGATTTTGCCAAGTTAAGTTAAATGATAAAAATCTGAATATCTGGGTCGTTTCTGGATAGGACGAAACACTGAAACATTATTAATAAACACATGTAAGTTATCTACTTTTGGCTTCTTCTTGAAGAGGCTAAAAGCGTGTGGGTGTATTAAAAACCATGCCTTGTGTTTTATTGTAAAGTGGCGTGTTTCTAAATTTATGAAGTGTTCAGAATGCTGATATAAAAGACAATTCATAACTGTTTTCCTTTTTAGTTTTTAGTAGCTCTGTTAAGGGTTAAAAGTTCTAATTAACCTACGTAATTAAAGCCAGAGGAAATTACTAAGAAAAAGAGCTCTGTATTCAAGGAAGTTAAAATGTACGTTTTCAGTAAAAAAGGTATAAATAATGGAAATATTTTTGTTTGATTGGTTAAGGAAGATAAATTCGTCCTGATGTACTAGAAAGGAAAACAGAAAGACTTTGGGACAAATTCTGAAAACATAAAAGAAAGTTTTAGAAGGTTTGTGAAGAAGAAAATCTGAAAGGAGTTTTATGCCTGGTCAAGAAGACTAAAGTAAGTTCAATTAAGTGAATGAGTTTGAATGTTAAAAATAAGTAGGTGAGAAATTCAAATTTGGTTTTCTCTAAAAGGATACATTTTCTTGAACTTTTGATCTGCTCTTGATAAAGAGGTTATAAAAGCTATTCCTTTGAGTAAGTCTACCTAAGAGACAAACCTGTTTTGTGAATATAATGACTTAGGTCACTCCTAATATTATTGACTCTTTCTGTTATCACTTTGAATAGATACCTGAGCATATATCACAGTGAGTGTTGTTTCACATTTGAACAAGCATTTGAAAAGCTTTTGATATGTTTTGACAAGATTCTCCCTCAAAAATATTCAAATCATAAATGAAGGCTGTCTTTTGACCTGGTAGACAGAAGAAAAATTAATCTGAGGCTTTTCAGAGGGCCCTTAAAATACTAAACTAATTAGACTTATTTGGTCTATTACATTGCACGGGAATCATTGTAAAATAAGTAATGATAGACTTTCTTAGGTGTTATTAGATGGGTAAATGTTATTAATATAGATGTCTTAAAAATATATAGCATTCCTAAAATTCTGATCTGTCCTGGTTATCAATCATAAGTCCACTTATTATCTGGAAGTTTAATATGTCACAGAAGTAGCCCAGTTTCTTTGACAATTGCCCTTTTGAGTCCTTTGTCCATTTCCAGGTAGTTGTTGTTTTACTCTGATTCTTTTTCCTCTTGCAAATATGTTTCGTCTTCTGAGAAATTCCAGGAAAAGGTTCTGACAAAAAGGTTCTAACTGACAGGATTCTGATAAACTTTCAGATTGTAAAACTGAGCTGAGTAAGAAATTACAGAATTCTAACAGAAACTAAGTTCATCAATCTACTAACAGAAGATTCAGCCCCAGAACTGATTATGCAGGGCTGTGTGAACTGATAAGGATGATTGTAATTTTTTAGGACTTCTATTTGAAATATTGTTGAGTTTTGATGTGTTGTTTTGTTTTCTCGTAATGAAGGAAAGCTTTTTCTCTTTTCTCTTATGCTAACTATGACTTACAGCCATTTAGTGAAATTATACCTTCATGAGCAAAACTGAAACATTTACCTTTTTCTCCCTACCTTATCCCTAAGGAATTGTCATACCCTTTGTTACTGAGTATGGTCATTTTGTGGCAATATTTGCATAAGTTCCATAAGAATCTGTTCTCCTTATAACAGGACACATTTGTTATATTACCAAGGCTTTGACTGGAATGTCATATTTGTAACATACAGGCTCAGATATGACAAGACAGCATTTCAGGAACAAAGATTGGACTTTCTGGAATACAGCCACTTGGAAACATGGGCCTGGTACCTTGTTTACAGAGATTCTGGCAATCTTGCCCGGTCACTAAGGAATCTTGCTTATCTGGCAGGTGCAGGGAACCTCCAAATATTTTGGGGGACCTCAAAGAGAACACAACTCAAATCTGTAGGTACTGCAGGCCAAATCTGATGGCAAGTCCTTGGCTTGGCTTTTCTGGCCTCCAGAGGCCTTCACAGTTCAATGTGAGACTCCTCAGAAAAAATTCCAGCAAAGCAGATTTTTAAACCTGTATAAGCAATTCTGATTCTTTCTGCTCTTATGTAAATAATTGGAGCAAGTTGTATTGAAACTACACTTTATTTGCAAAAGTGTTAACCATAATTTGGCTATCTTTTGTAAAAATCAGGATGATTTAAGAGAGCAAAAAATTACGCTTCTGTAGAAGCTATAGTAACCATTCATGGATACTAGATTCTAGCTATTTTCTTCCGCAAGATTCATCTATTACTAATCGTAATGTCTCCTTGTGGCCATCTATCTCTGACACCTCAGAGTTCCCTGGCCACAATCAAACATTTTCCTTCAATACTAATGTCCAAATACTAACTAGATTTGCCTTGTCACAGGTGTATCAAACAAAACAAGTTCCAACAGTAAAGTCCACAACTTATCAATACACACAGGATGGACCATATCTAATTTGGGATGAGTATATTTGGTTCACTCCTACTAGTGGGCAACTCAGTAAAAGGTCGCTCTCTGTTGGGAACAAACCAACCACACCTGTGATACATGGCCTAATAACAGCCGACCTTGGGAAAAAATCTTTTTTATATGTGTTCTTATGTCATAGCCTTAAAAAAAAAATACTGGTTAGTTTGGGACTGACTGGGATAGACGGCCCAGAATGCATTGGTTAGCCCCTAACGGTGCTCAGTGGATATGTGGCTCCAATTTATTACCTTGGCTGCCACCTGGATGGATTGGATGATGCACCCTAGGCTTTGTCTGGATGCAAGGTAGAACTACATTTACTATATCTCCTCCTTCTAAGCTACCCAACCTGCAACAGCACTGGACCTGCTCTGTCTTCCACTGGTATAACCATCTTTCCGCAATTTTCCTTCCCCAATTAGGAATCGAAAATATCGTCTTGCACACGGAAGTCCTAAACAAATTTAATATGAAGGCATTAAATGATACACAACATAGCATTTCGCCGCTCAATTTAGAAGTATCCCAAGTGTGTAAGGCAGTCCTCCAAATCCAAATGGCACTGGATGTCTTGACAGCAGCACAAGGGGGCACCAGTGTCATTATAAAAACAATGTTGTGTCTATATTCCTGACTACCATCAAAATATTTCTGGCTTCCTATCCCAGCCACCAAATTAAATCCATGTCTGACCAATCCTAACTGTAAACGACTGGTTGAACTCCTAGTCAGGACCAGGTTTCTGCAGTACTTCAAAATCTTATTCATTGGGTTAAACATACTGCTTGTATTTCTTATTATAATTTGTTGTCTCTTTCGTTGTTTGTCTTTAGCATGTCAAAAATGTTTCACCTCCTGGACCACCTCTCGTCAAAGGATTCTCTCGTCTCCAGAGGCTCTGTACAACTTGTCACCCTTGAACTCCACCGGTGAAGACTTCTGGTCCACTGACCTTCCTACCTGTACCTATGGCCCCATTTTGGGGAAGCTCTATGACCTTGTACAGCCAGAAGTAGTTACAGAAGACTGACCATCATTCATATCCCCAAAGATTTCCGGTCATAATGGGTTCAGGGGTGGTTTATGATGTGGATTAATGCTGCCCAAGCTAGAGAAGCCCAAGGTGACCTGGCCTACATGCCAAACTACATGACCTGGTGGATACTTTTCTAATATGAATTGGGGCTGCCCCAGGGAGAGTAATCTCACATTGCTCTGTGAAGGCCTCTAGATGCCAGAAAAGCCAAGCCAAGGACTAGCCATCAGATTTGGTCTGCAGTACCTACAGATTTGAGTGGCGTTCTCTTAGAGGGCACCCAAAATATTCGGAGGTTCCCTGCACCTGCCAGATAAGCAAGATTCCTTAGTGACCGGGCAAGATTGCCAGAATCTCTGTAAACAAGGTACCAGGCCCATGTTTCCTAGTGACTGTATTCCAGAAAGTCCAATCTTTGTTCCTGAAATGCTGTCTTGTCATATCTGAGCCTGTATGTTTCAAATATGACATTCCAGTCAAAGCCTTGGTAGCATAACCAATGTGTCCTGTTATAAGGAGAACAGATTCTTATGGAACTTATGAAAATATTGCCACTAAATAACCATACTCAGTGACAAAGGGTTTCCAAATTCCTTAGGGATAAGGTAGGGAGAAAAAGATAAATGCTTCAGTTTTGCTCATAAAGGTATAATTTCAGCAAATGGCTGTAAGTCATTGTTAGCATAAGGGAAAAGAGAAAAAGCTTTCCTTCATTACGAGAAAACAAAACAACACATCAAAACTCAACAATATTTCAAACAGAAGTTCTAAAAACTTGCAACCATCCTCATCAGTTCACACAGTCCTGTATAATCAATCCTTGAGCTGAGTTTTCTGTTAGCAGATCGATGAGCTTAGTTTCTGTTAGAATTCTGTAATTTCTTACTCCGTTCAGTTTTACAATCTGAAAGTTTATCAGAAGCCTGTCATTTAGAACGTTTGTGTCAGAACCCTTTCCTGGAATTTCTCGGAAGATGAAGCATATTTGCAAAAGAAAAAAGCATCAGAGTAAAACAACAACTACCTGGAAATGGACAAAGGACTCAAAAGTGCAATTGACAAAGAAACTTGACTACTTCGGTGGCATATAACACTTGCTGATAATAATTGGACTTATGACTGTTAACCAGGAAAGATCAGACTCTTAGGAATGCTATATAATTTTAAGACACCTTCATTAATAACATTTACCCATCTTATACCACCTAAGGAAGTCTATCATCACTTATTTCACAATGTTTCCCATGTAATTTAATAGACCAAGTAAGCCTAATTAGTTTAATATCTTCCTTCTTATAGGAAGAGAGAGCAAATGTCTTCGAGAAGTCTCAGGGGCCCTCTAAAAATCCTCAGAGTAATTTTTCTTCTGCCTACCATGTCAACAGAAAGCATTCATTCAGCATTTGAATATTTTTGAGGGAGAAGCTTGTCAAAACATATCAAAAGCTTTTCAAATGCTTGTTAAAATAGAAAGCAACACTCGCTGTGAAGCAATGCTCGGGTATCTATTCAAAGTTATAACAGAGTCAAAAATCTTAAGAGTGACCTCAGTCATTATTTTCACAAAACAGATTTGTCTCTTAGGTAGACTTACTCAAAGGAATAGCTTTTATGACCTCTTTACCAAGAGCAGATCAAAAGTTCAAGAAAATGTATCCTTTTAGAGAAAACCAAATTTGAATTTCTGCACCTACTTATTTTGACCTTTCAAGCTCATGCACTTAATTGAACTTACTTTAGTCTACTTGACCAGGCATAAAACTCCTTTCAGAATTTCTCCTTCACAAACCTTCTACAACTTTCTTTTTTGTTTTCAGAATTTGACCCAAAGTCTTTGTTTTTTCCTTTCTAGTACATGACGACAAATTTATCTTTCTTAACCCATCAAACAAAAATATTTCCATTCTTTATACCTTTTTTACTGAAAGCATCCATTTTAACCTCCTTGAATACAAAGCTCTTTTCCTTAGTAGTTTCCAGTAGGTTTAATTCCATAAGGTAATTAGAACTTTAACCCTTAACAGACCTAGTAAACACTAAAAAGGTAAACAGTTATGGATTGTCTTTTATATCAGCATTCTAAACACTTCCTAAGTTTAGAAACACGCCGCTTTACAACAAAACACAAGGCATGCTTTTTAATACACCCACACTCTTTTAGCCTTTTCCATAAGAAGCCAAAAGTAGATAACTTAGATGTGTTTATTAATAATGATTCAGTGTTTCATCCTATCCAAAAATGATCCAGATATTCAGATATTTATTATTTAACTTTACTTGGCCAAATTCAAGATTGTTACCAAAAGAATTTGAAGCTGTTTTTCACCCCCAACTATAGAGACCATAAAAGTTATTGTACTCACTTTTATGAGTTTAATGTATTTAAACCATTTGTTTCCAACAATTATGTTCAGATTACCTACGGAAACCTCATGAGGCATTAGACAAAACTGGTCATCATTTAAATATATTATTTCGCTGACAAATTTAACAGAGAATGTGAACTTATATGACTAGTAAACCGAGGTCGAATGCCTGCATCCTATGCGAATACTGACAACTCTGACAACAAGACTATTTTCAATCAAACCAACAAACTTAAAGAAGCTTTCATTTACCAAAGGTTAATTCACATGATATTAACTTTGAAGGGCACTGAGTTAATTTCTACTACATTTAGAATTTAAGAAAGCACTTACTTTAACCAACTAAACAGAGATCTTTATTTTGGCCATATCATCCAGGGGTAAAAATATCAAATGTATAACGTACACATAGACACACATACACAGAGACTGTACAACTATTGTTTTAAAAGCTACTGCCGTGAATCAGGTACAATAATATAAAGCTCACCAGTTATGAAGGTAAACTTTGTTTTGAGCCTTTTTACTAATGCTTATGGAGAAGACTCTCTAGATGCTATACTTTTTGCAATGACACACTTATGGCCATTTATCCTTTCCCCTCCTTTCTTTTTTTTTTTTTTGAGTCTTAAGACTGAGTTATTGGCTAGATAGTAGTTCCTGGAGAGGGGGGAAGATAATCCTTTTCATGATAAAGGAACTAGTTTGAAACTGAGCTGCCTCTAGAACTGTCTTTCCAGTCTTGCAAGGACTTTCTAAGGACTGTTGCTCTTGATTTCTCAGAAACTGGACTGTAACTTGAAGGACGTTCTAGGTTGATCTACCTGTCCAACTGCACCATAAAGGCACAGAGAAACCTCACAAACTTTCTCCCAGCTGCAGTTTCTGTGACATAATCCAGACAAATGAAAGTGTTTCTAATTAGTTAGAATGACCCTGAGTGGTGAGTCTCTGGGGATGCTCATGGCATTCCCCATGGCAGTAAAGCCAGTGTGCAACTGACAGTGGAGTGGAGAAGGGTGGAGTTGTATTCACTTTTATGAGTTTTATGAGTTCCTACAAAGGTCTGGAACTGACTGGGGGCCGGGGCTCCAAGTACCCGGGTTGAGAGTTAAGTCCCTTGAAAAATGTTGTCATGTTTTTCGATTTCACAGAAGGTGCTGGTTCTGATCAGGTCCAGCCTTATCTTAACCTCGACTTGGTGACAACAGAGGAGATGACCAAAACAAAGAAAGGAAAAGAAGACGCCAGACCTCACCCTCATGGCCGCTCAGAGGGTTCTCAAGATAAGAGTCACACAACCGTTCCCGTGCTGTGGCACACTACTGTAGCATGACTGTTCACAGAAAAAACCACAGATTTCCTACCCTCATAGCCAGCTCAGTAGGTGACTAAAATACTCAATGAGTCAACCGCCAACAGAGGGCACCCTACTTGGGGTCGCCAGGGTGATCAGGCCCAGAAAGCCAAAGTTGGGGCTCCCAGTGTTGGAGGACTTGACTCTTGAAAGATTTCTTTGTTTCCCGGTTGCAAAGCTCAAAAGTAGACGAAAATGGCCATTGTATCTCTAACAAAGATGAAAGAGACACGTCCATTACCTTGAAAATGTCCCCTGAACCTACGGCAGCATCCCACCTGTTGTTCCTACTGTGGGGTTCCTATAACAAGGGGTGACGGGGGTGTCTGCCAGCATTGCATCCCTTGTATACCTTCCCTCGGATGCCTGGCAGTAACAGCTGCCTGGTGAACATCTGTCCTATTCTGCCTGGCAGTAATAGGTGCCTGGTGAATGGTCCCCGAGACAAAAGGAGAAGTTTAAGAGAGAACATAATGGAGAAAAAGTGTGAGGAATTTTCCGCCGCTCTGAGGGACATTCTACCCAATTGGGTGTTGGAGTCATTCTCTGAAGAAGGGTTTCCCATACTCAAGCAAAGGTTAGACTTTGGTAGTTTCCTTGAACTCGATTCCCGATTGAGACATTTGCCCAGTTCAGAGCCTGGTCAGATGCCATGGGAGGTATCCCAATCCAGCCTTAGGAGAAGAAACCTTCCACTGGAGTCTTGCAGATTGCCAAACATCCTAATGACTTGAGTGGCCTATGCATGCCCAGGTAACATTTATATATTAGAGATAGAGTCAGGAAGGAATGGATTAATTCATGCTACATCACCCTGAGGCTTAAGCTACTGATTCTCTTCAAGCTGAATGCCATGATTTGCCCCTTAGAGTAGCCATGGGCAACAAACATCGATTCATAGAGCTAACCAAGAAAGTTCCTGATGGAGAAGTGAGTTTAGATCCATCCTCGAAAAAGAGAGAGGCACCAGGAAGAAAGGGGCACTTACCAGAAGTCGAGCTCAAAAACTGACGAAGAAAGTTCCCCATACAGGACACAAGATATGATGCAGGCTCAGCGAGCTGAAGAGTTGAAAGATTTCTTGGACTCTCAACGTCTGGTAGTGGTGCTCTTTTATTTAGAGAACTTTACAGGATAACATGGGGACAGGACCCATGGGCAGTAAAGAGTTGCTGCATGGGGACAGGATCTATGGGCAGTGTAGAGCTGCATGCATGGGGACAGGACCCATGGGCAGCGAAGAGCTGCTGCTGCTGCTGAAGGCGCAAAGGACCCATGGGCAGTCAGAGCTCCTGCTGCTGCCCTGAGTTGAGGGGAAGGGCTAATTTTATGAGTCATGGGTACATGACTTATTTTGACTGGAAAAAGAAAATATGATGTAAACGTCATTAAATGATTTCAGTTCAGATGGGGTCTGGTTATTGTGTGGTCATATAATATTAGATACTAATCTGGCCATATAGATAGACATGTAGGTGAGCATGACCTGGGCTTCTCTCACTGGGGCACCTCTAATTCATACCAAAAGAAATTCACCGGGTCATATAGTTCTGCATGTACACCAGATAACCTTCGGCTTTTCGAGCTGGGGCAGCCTTAATCCACATCAATTGTCATGGTCTTTCTCAGCTGTCTCCCATAGATATGCTTATCAATCCGTTCTCCTTCATTCAAGTTATTAATTTTGTATTTCTTTAGTCACCATATGTTCTCTAGGCCGACGTGTGAACGCTTTCGTGATTTTTGGGTATTGTCTTTGAATTTCAATCGTTCACTTAAAGAAATCTTTGCTATCCTAGCCTAGGTCCAACTAAGCACTGAGAACACGAGGTCATCTTGGTTGGTTTGACATTCTGAGATCAGAATCTCCAGATTCTAGGTTGTCCTGGCAACCACCATATGGACATAATGTTTCCGAGACAAATTAGAGAAATCTGATGGATTCCTATCTCCAGATAAGATATTTTTATGTCTCTTTTCTGAATTGGGGACGCTTGAAGTGGACCCTGGATCCTTGATCATTTCAGTAGACTACATCTGGATGCTGGTTTACTTTATTTCTGTAGGATTCGTTAGTTGTTCGACTTACATACTCATCTCTGTCATGTTTATTTTTCGTTAAATATAAGTGTAATGTTCTAATTTTCAGTCAACTTCCTCACATATGGTGTCAAAGCACATAAGCAATACTCTTCTATGGCCAGGGATAGGGGGAGAGAATTTCATTGTTGCCAAACTGAGCATTCTAGCTTTGGATACCAGCCTTCCCTTTGGATTGGTGGTTCCCAGAGGGAAAGAAAAAATCCTAAAAGTCTTGCATATTTGCAGCATAAAGCTTTTGATGCTGAAAGAGATTAGAGAGATGAACTTCTAAGGATTGTGAAGCTCCTCAAAATGCTTAATGATGCTACAGAATGGTCGACCATTGCAAATAGATTAACATGAATACTACAAAGAGAATGTGTTCCGTGCTAAACTCATGAACCAAGGGAAAATGTTACCCTCTATGAGGTCACTAATAATTACCTTCACGAATGATCGAAAAAGGCCAGCTTCTTCCCAAGTTCAGCGAAAGATTGCTCCAAAAGTCCAATTCAGGGCCGGTGCTGTGGTGTAGCAAATAAGTGCCCACATTCCTCTTGGGCAGCCCGGGCATCACCGCCTAGCATCACGGGTGGAGATCAGATTAATAGCAATGGGAAATCCAGATTTCATGGTCTGGTCGGCACAGAGATCATAAAGAAGTAGAAATTGTGAGGAGAACTTATCCATACGCATCAGAAAAGGAACCATGAGAACATTACAATCTATGAATGTATCAGGTACACGTCCCCAAATGATGAAGGAAGGAAGACATGTGACCCGACAAGGTGGAATTGTCAGACTGCCAGGTGATCACACGAGTCAGAGGATTGTCTTGGCAAATTGAACTTGGGAGGGACTCCAGGACTTTCTCTGTGGAAAATCCACGCATTTGGCCATATCCACAAAAGGTAAGAGGTAAAACCCAGGATAATCTTAAGGGAAGAAACCGGTCTCTGGAGGGAAGGTAGTAGACCTTTCAATGTTCAAGGAGAATCTTAGAAACTGATAAGAAATGCAGAACAAGAAGAACTATCCTACCTGGAAAGATGGAGTCTTCAGACTGGTATGAGATGGCTCTCAAACACTGTGTGCATGGACGTTGTCAAGATAACTTAGAAAAATCCGAGGGTGTTTATGACATCACGCTGAACATGTCACCAAAGATGGCCGCATGTTTCCAGGGCGAGTATTTGCCTAGGCTGTGATAGTGAAGTGAGAGATACCCAGAAACAGCTTCTCCCAACAGGAATCAGGCACAGAAACTTGAAGAGATCAAAGAGACACTGATTCAAGGGATAAGAAAGGAATCACTGGGAAGAAGCAATAAGAGAGGGACAAGCGCTGAGAGGAGAACATTGTCATCTACTCAAGTAGATGGGGAGGCCGTGCTGATTCAACCCTGAAACTTGATTTGAAAAAAGAGGCCGGACCTGTCACTTATCAGTCCTACGTTGGCCTTCTGCCTTACTCATAATCCAAAGTCAAGAATGATCTCTTGAGGACATTGAAGAGAAGAATCGAAGCCTCAGTCCTACGCCCCTAGCATCCTTTGAAGAGAATTCTCCCTTTCCACAGCTCTGGAGTCATGGGGGCCCACTGGGTACATGCTAATGTGTCCCAAGACATCTCTTTGAAGACTTGAAGAAATGCACACCTGTCATTCTTTGAGTATGTCTGCTGGTTTGGAAGGGCACTGGAAGTGTGCTGAAAACCACCCTTTTCCAGAGGGCTTCGATCCTGTGTCAAGGCTGCCCCCACAGGCTAGCATGCTCAGTTGGACTCCAATGAAATTCTCTCCCATTATCTCTTGCCATAGAAGGAGTACTGATTCTGTGTTTTGACACCATATGGAAGGGGGTTGGCTGAAAATTAGAACACTACCATTATATTTAAAGAAAACTACACATGCCAGAGCTGAGGATGTAAGTCAAATCAATAGAAAACCCTGTGGAAATAAAGTAAGCCAGTATCTAGACCTAATCTGGTGGAGCGTCCAAGGATCAGGGGTTAAGTTCAAAATTTCCCAAATCCAGGAAAGAGACAGAAAAATCTGTTACCTGGAGAGAGGAGTTCATCAGATTTTGCTAACTTGTCTCAGAAACATAATGTCCATGAAGGCGGTTGCCAGGACCCCCACGAATCTGGAGTTTCTGATCTCAGAATGTCAACCCAGCCAAGACGACCACGAGTTCTCAGGGCGCAGTGTCAACTCGACCAGGATAGCAAAGATTCCTACAAGTGACCTATAAAAATTCCAAGACAACACCCAACAATCAAGAAAGGACTCACACCTCTGCCTACAGAACCTAAGGTGATTAAAGAAATGCAAAACTCATAACTTGGAATGAAGGAGAACGCACTGATAAGCATACCAAAGGGAGATACCTCAGAAAGACCATGACGATTGGACGATGGAAAAGAAAGTAAGGTCCTGTCAAATGGAAGGCCAACAGACATCAGAAGTGAATAATCCACAGTGATAGACGTCAGTCTTTAGACAGATTCTGCTTGAACGCTTGAAAGTCTGAGAAAGTCACAGCCCCAAAAATTACAGCGAAGGTCAAACCTGGTCAAACTGGGAAGGGTGAGTTATGAGACTGCTCCCCGCAGGCTCTGAAGCCTGTGTCCACGAAGCTAGACTGGACAGAGGAGACACGATTCTGACAAATCCTCCGAGATCACAGTGTGCCAGATAAACAGGCTGGCCTCATCTACACAGGGCCAGATTTGGGCTCAAGTAGCATATTCAAGTCCAATTCCACTCAACTGCATGTTGCCAATGGAACATGAAAGGGGCTGGCCAGTGGGACAGTGTGGAGTCCACTTCTTTTGGGTCGATAGCCCTTGGTCAGCCACGTGGAATCCTGGGGGTCAGCCTTCTCAATGATCTTCCAGCCATTCTGTGCCAGGCGTGTGACCTAGTGTAGAGGCAGATGGGAAGCGACTTTAGAGAGCACCACTCTTCCTCAGAGAATACAGCGGCATGGCCAGCAGATTTGAGCACAGCCATAAACATCTGCCAAAACAAAACCAATTAAAAGTTGCAAAGAATAGAAAAGCTGAACCTCAAAATAAAAAAGACCCATGCCAGTGAGAAGAAAATTATATCTAAGAATAACCTTTGCCAAACAGGAGAAAGCGATGGAAAACAAAAACTAGCAAAGTTTTGGGGAAAGAAATTCCACAAGTCACAAGGAAACGCAAGGCTATTCCGTGCCCTTCGAATGGAACAACGGACGCACTTGAAACGTCCATACGGCATAAAGCTGACAAATAAAAATGGGAAGCAATAGGATATATTGGAGTATATGAGGAAGCCATTTGGTATAGACCTAATTCGGCCTGATTTTGTTTTTTCCAAAAGGGCCTGACTATGGCTATTTAGCACGCATTGCATATCTGCTTAGACATTTCCTATGGCCCTTGAGATAAAGGTGCAACTTCCCCCAACATTAACATTTCCTTAGGGATAAGCATTTTGTCCTAGGCTATGAACAGATTGCTGCACTCAACTTTGACCACCCAGCCCACCTGTGACCAGTCAGCTGGAGACAACAGACCGCCACCCTGCTGTGTTCACAGAGACAGAAGACCTACCTGCTATTTCCATCAATCACTGTGCCAACAGAGCAGTCTCGTGACTATTGTAAATGGGAGATTTTGATCCTATGTGAAACATCCTCTCTGGGAGCATATAACCAGTCTGTGCACCCCACTTCTTTGATGCTCTTTCTTCCTTTGGGAAGAAAGGCCCCGGGTTATAATCCTCAGATTTAAGCTCAGAGTAAGCTCACCAAAGTTTCATTTATAGATTGGTTATGGATTATTTTTGACGACAAAGCAATGTCTGGATTCCATGCAGTCCCAGTCAAAGTTGCAGCAATCTTTCCCACACAAATAGGAGAGAGAATCCTAAACTTTCTATCCAGCAACAAAGGACACTGAATAGACACAGGAATCCTGAGGAAAACGAACAAAGCAGCAATTATCACCCTTTCTGATTGCCACATATAGAACAAAGAGCTAGGTCCCGAAACAGCACAGCCTGGACCCCAAAATAGGCACACAGACCCATGCAACATAATCGAGACCCCAGAGGTCAACTCACACATCCATGGACAGCCCATTTACGACCAGGGAGCCAAGAGGAGACAGCAGAGAAAGTAGAGTCTCGACAAGAAATGGTGCTGGGTAGACTGCACAGCCGCATGTAACACAATGAGAGTAGACCATGATGTTACACCAGGCACACACACCACCTCGAAATAGATTCAGGCCTTGAATGGAAGACTTGAAACCGTGACATTTCGAGGAGAAAACGCAGGCAGCTTGCTCTTTGCCATCTGGTTTGGCTGCCTGTTTGGAAGAAGCATGTGTGACTGAGCAATGGCAACAAAGGAAACAAGAAACAAGCAGGACTCCATCCAACGCAGAACCTTCTGCCCAGCCAATGACACCATCGGCTCAATGCAAAGACAGCACAACTGCGACAGGATGTTTGCAAACCACACATCGGAGAAGAGGTGAATAGCCAAAAGATCCAATGAACTCATATGTCTCCAGAGGAAATAAAACAACGAGCCCAATACAACCTGTTAAAAAGATGGAAACAGACATTTCTCCCAGGAAGATAGAAAGATGGCCAACAGGCTATATGAAAACATGCTCATCATCATTAAGTCTCTGGTCAATGTGAATCCGAACAGCACTGAGATAGCAGCTCACAGTGGTCAGAGGGCTATAAGGAGGAAGGCAGGAAACCACAGGTTTTGGAGAGGAGGTGGAGAGAAGAGAAGCCTCCTGCACTGATGGTGGGAGTGTAAACCGGTGCAGGCACTAGGCAAAGTTGTGTGGAACAGCCTCAGAAATGTCAGAATCCATCTACCATAAGATCCAGGTAGTCCTTGGCAGCATATTTATCCAAAGAACTTGGAAACACTAACACATAGAGATCCGTGCACCACTGTGCTCACCACAGCCTTACTCCCGATATCCAAGACTTCGAGGCCGCCCTGGTCCCCATGATGTAACGAAAGAAGAAGGAAGATGGGCTATAGCCACACAATGGCATAACACTCAGTTGTAGGAACGGAGGCAGTGCAGCCATTTGTGAACACCAGAAAGGCTCCTGAGGGTATTAGGGGAACTGAAAAAAGCCCTGGGGAAAGGTCAAATACCACAAGATCTCATGCACAAGGAGAAGAGGAAAAATGGACCAATAAACAGGTAGCACGTGACATAGGATTGGTAGTTCCTAGAGGGAAATGGGGGCGGCCACCGGAGGGAGAAAGAGCTGATTAGGCACAAGTGTGTGGTGAGGGCCTGTAATTAGGCTTACGGAGGTGAAGATGATGTAACTTACACAGAAGTCTAGATCTATGAGGATGTAGATCTGAAAGCTATAGGATCTTACAATGTAGGGTTATGACAATCAATTCACATAAAATCAAAACTCCAAAGAGGGGTGCAGATTTACGGCCTAAAGCTTTGGAGGCTGAAAGAGATTAGAGAAGATGAGCTTCCAAAGATTGGCAATCACCTTCAAATGCTTAATGTTGCTACTGAAAGGTAGACCTTTGCAAAGAGATGAAGAGGAATACTAGCATGAGAACATTGTCCGAGCCAAACTCATGACCCAATGGAAAATGTTACCATCCATGATGTTACTACTGATTCCCTTCACAAATGATCGAAGCAGGCCAACATATTCCGAAGTTCAGGCCAAAGTTTGATCCAAAAGTCCAATTCAGGGCCAGCCCTGTGGTGTAGCGGGTAAGTGCACATGTTCCGCTTGAGCTGACAGGGTTTTAAAGGTTAGCATCACGGGGGTAGACCATATTACAAGCATTAGGAAATCCAGATTACACGGTCTGATGGGCACAAAGAACATAAAGAAGTAGAAATGGTGAGGAGACCTTATCAATACACACCAGAAAGAGAACCATGAGAATATTACAATCTCTGAACGCATCAGGTACACTTCCCCAAATGATGAAGGAACGAAAGCATGTGACTTGCCAAGGTGGAATTGTCAGACTGCTGGGAGATCACATGATCATTGTACATCAGGCAATTGAATGGGCAACTTCAACTTGGGATGGCCTCCAGGACTGTCTCCGGGGAAAGTCCACCAGTTTAACCATATCCACAAAAGATAAGAGATAAAACCAAGAATAATCTTAAAGGAAAGATACCGGTGTGTAGAGAGAATGTAGTAGACCTTTCAAAGTTAGAAAAGAAAGTTAGAAAACGATGGGGACATGGTCACTGTGATGCCATATAAAACCTCAAAATTCTAACTTGTCCTGACAAACTCCATGCACACAGAGTTTCGGAGCCATCTCAGACCAGTCTGACTCCTCACCCTTTCCAGGTAGGATAGTTTTCCTTTCTCTGGATTTCTTGTCAGTTTCTAACTTTCTTCTCGAACTTTGAAGGCCTGCTACATTCTCTCTAGACACTGGTTTCTTCCCTGTAAGATTATCCTGGGTTGTATCTCTTATGCCTTGTGTAGATGGCCAAGAAGGTGGACGTTCCCCAGAGAAAGTCCTGGACTCCCTCCCAAGTTGAAGTTACCCAGGCAATCCTCCGATGTGCAATGATCGTCTCATCTCCTAGCACTCTGCCAATTCCACCTTGGCAGGTCCCATGTGTTCCTTCCTTCTTCCTTTGGGGAAGTGTACCAGATGCGTTCATGGATTGTAAAAGCCTCACGGTTCTTTTTCTGGTGCGTATTGATAATGTAACCTCACCATTGCTACTTATTTTATGATCCCTGTCCGCACTGTACCATGAAATCTATATTTCCTAACACTGCTAATGTGATCTGCACCCGTGATGTGAAACAGTGAGGCCTGGGCCAGCCAAGCGGAACGTGGGCACTTACCAGCTCCACCACAGGGCTGGCCCTGAATTGGACTTTTGGACCAACCTTTTGCATGAACTTAGGAAGACGTGGGCCTGTTTGGATTATTCGTGAAGGTGATTAGTAGTAACATCATGGACGGTAACATTTTCCCTTGGTTCATGGGTTTAGCACGCATCATATTCTGTGGGTAGTATTCCTCTTCATCTATTTGGAATGGTCTACCTTTCTGTAGCATCAGTACGCATTTTGAGGTGATTTTCCAGCCTTGGAAGTTCACCTTCTCTAATCTCTTTCAGCCCCCAAAGCTCTATGCCCTCATTCTGAACCCCTTTTTGGATTTTTGATTTTAGGTGAATTTATTGCCATAACGTCGCAATACAACATCCTATATCTTTCAGATTTGCCTCCTCAGCGGTTTAGACTTCTGTGTAGGTTACATCGTCTTCACCAGAGTAAGCTGAACCACAGGCCCTTACCACACACTTGTGCGTAATCATCTGTTTCACCCTACCCCACCTCCCCGCTTTGCCTCTGGTAACCCTTAATCAAATGTCCCGTGCCAATGGTTACTGCTTGTCTTTTCTTCTCCTTGTAAGTGAGATCCTACAGTATTTGATTTTCTCCCTGGGGCTTGTTTCACTTCCCCTAAAACCCTCACAGCCATTCTGGTGGTCACTAATGGCTGGATTACATCATTTGTTCCGGCTGAGAGGTATTCCATTGTGTGGGTATAGCCCATCTTCCTTCTGTATTTGTCCCTTTCTGGACACCAGGGCGGATTCCAAGTCTTGGATAGCGGGAGTAAGGCTGTGGTGAACTCAGTGGTGCACATGTCTTTATGCAGTAGTGTTTCCGAGTTCTTTGGATCAACACGCCACACAGGAATAGCTGGATCATATGGGACATGGATTCTTAAATTTCTGAGGCAGTTCCACACTGCTTGGAGTACTGACTGCACCGGTTTACACTCCCACCTGCAGTACAGGAGGCTTCCCTTCTCTCCACATCCTCTCTGACATTTGTTTCCTGTCTGCTTCCTTATAGCCATTCTGATCACAGTGAGCTGCTGTGTCCTCACAGTTTGCATTTGCATTGGCCTGAGACTTAATGATGGTGAACAAGTTTTCATGCACCTGTTGGCACTCTTTTGATCTTCTTGGGAGAAATCTCTGTTTAAATCTTTTGCCCAGGTTTTCATTGGCATGTTTTTCTTGTGGAGACCTGTGAGTTGAATGTATCTTTGGGCTTTTCACCCCTGGTCCGATGTGTGGTTTGATAACCTCCTCTCCCAGTTGTTGTGCTGTCTTGGTATTGAGTCAATGGTTTCCTTGACTGGGCAGAAGCGTGTGCATTTGAGGTGGTCCCTTTTGTTTCTTGTTTACTTGGTTGCCCTTGCCCAGTCAGATATGCTTCTTCCAAATAGGTGGCTCAGACAGATGGCAAAGAGCACTCTGCCTAGGTCTTCTTCTGCAAGTTTCATGCCTTCAAGTCTGCCATTCAGGGCTTTAATCCATTTCGAGGTGGTGCGTGTGCAAAGTGTAACATCATGGTCTACTCTCATTGTATTAAATGTGGCTGTGCAGGCTTCTCAGCACCGTTTATTTTCGACACTCTGCTTTCTCCACTGTCTCCTCTTGGCTCCCTGGTCGAAAATGGGCTGTCCATGTACGTTTGAGTGGGGCTCTGGGTTCTCAATTCTGTTGCATGGGTCTGTGTGCCTGTTTTGGGGCCCAGACTGTGCCGTCTCGGTACCTAGTGCTTCGTCCTATATGTTGAAATCGGAAAGTGTGCCACGTCCTGCTTTTTTCGTTTTCCTGAGGATTCCTTTGCCTAGTCAGGGTCTCTTGTTGCTGGCTAGAAACTTTAGGAATCCTTCTTCTGTCTCTGTGGGAAACATTGCTGCAACTTTGACTGGGATTGCATGGAATCCAGAGATTCCTTGCTCTGGTAGGGACGTTTCCAGTGTGTTGATGCTTCCACTCCTAGATCCTGGAATCTCCTTCTTTCTCCTTGTGTCTTCTTGAATTTCTTTCCCCCAACGTTTGTTAGTTTTCCATTGCCATGGCTTTCACCTGTTTTGATAAGGTTCTTCATAGAGATCTTGTTCTTCTCACTGGCAAGCTGTTTTTTTTTTTTTCTTTTCAGCTCCAGTTTTCCTATTCTTTGAAACTTTGAATTGGTTTTGATTTGGCAGAAGTGCATCACTGAGCTCACATCTGCTGGCAATGCTCCTGTATTTGCTGTGGAAGTCTGGCCCTGTCTAACGTCCCTTCCCATCTGCCTCTACACTACCTCGGACGCCTGCCCCAGAATGCCTGAAGCAGTGGTGAGCAGGCCCACCCGAGGGTCCACCCGGCCCACCACGGGCCACCGACCCAGAAGGTGCGGACCTCACCGCTGCGCCACCGGCTGGCCCCTTTCATGTTCCGTTGGCAACCTGCAGTTGAGGGCAATGGGACTTGAATATGCTACTTGAGCCCAAGTCTGGCACTGTGTAGATGAGGCCAGGTTGTTTTTCGGGTCCACTGCGATGTCAGAGGATTTGTCAGAATCGTGTCTCTGCTGTCCCGGCAAGCTTCAAGGACACACGGTTTCCTGGCCCGCTTGGAGCAGTCTCATAACTCACCCTTCCCACTTAGCCCAGCCTTGACCTTCGCTGCCGTCTTTTGGCTTGTGAATTTCTCTGCCTTTCAAACGTTCCAGCAGAGTCTGTCTAAAGACGGACATCATCTTTCATTGTGGATTATCCAGGTGTGATTTCTGTTCGCCTTCCATTTTCTGGGACCTTTGTCTCTTTTCCATAGGAGAATCGTCATGGTATTTCTCAGCTATCCCCCTTAGACATGCTTATCAGTCCGTTCCCCTTCATTCCAAGTGATTCATTTTGCATTTCTGGAATCACTGTATGTTCTCTAGGCCGAGGTGTGAGTGCTTTCGTGACTCTTGGTTGTTGTCTTTGAATTTGCACCGGTCACTTGAAGGAGTCTTTGCTGTCCTAGCCTGGGTCAAACTAAGCAGTGGGAACACGTGGTCGTCTGGGTTGGTTTGACATCCTGAGGTCACAAACTCCAAACTCGAGGTGGTCCTGGCGTCCCCCTTCACGGACACAATGTTTCCAAGACAAATTAGAGGAATCTGATGAATCCCTCTCTCCAGGAAAGATATTTTTCTGTCTCCTTTCCGGATTTGGGAAGTTTCGAACTTCACCCCTGATCCTGGAACGTTCCCCCAGGTGCCGTCTAGATACGGGCTTACTTTATTTCTATAGGCTGTGCCATTTGTTTGCCTTACATCCTCAGCCCTGGCCTGTTTATTTTTCTTGAAACAGAATTGTAATGTTCTACTTTTCAGCCAATTCCCTTACATATGGTGTCAAAACACATAATCCATAATCCTTCTACGGCACGAAGTAGGGGTAGAGAATTTCATTGGTGCAAAACTGAGCACTCTAGCCTGGGAGTGCAAGCTTCACAAAGGAACGAAGCTCTCTGGAAAAGGGTGCTTTTCAGCACACTTGTAGAGCCCTTCCACTCAAAGAGACATAGCCCAAGCGTGACAGTGCTCCATTCCTTCAAGGCTTCCAAGACATCTCTTCGGACACATTAGCATGTGCCCAGTGGGCCCCCATGTCACCTGAGCTATGGAAAGTGAGATTGATCTTCAAAGCATGCTAGGGGCCTAGGAAAGGAGGCATCGATTCTTCTCTTCAACGTCCTCAAGACGTCATTGTTGACTTTGCATTATGCTTAAGGCAGAAGCACACTGTAGTTCTGATGAGCCCCAAGTCCGGCCTCTTGCTTCCAATCAAGTTGCAAGCTTGAGTCAGCATGGCCTGCCCATAGACTTGAATAAATGTCCATGTTCTCCTCTCAGTGCTTGTCCCTCTATTCTCGCTTCTGGACAAGGATTCCTCTCTTATCCCATGATTCAGACTCTGTTTTATCTCTTCCAGTTTCTCAGCCCGCTTTCTGTTTGTCAAAGCTGTTTCTGGGTATCTCTCCCTTTAATAGCCAAGCCTAGGCTAATCCTCAGACTGTAACCATGCAGACATCTTGGGGGACAGGTTCACCGTGATGTCATAAACAACCTCAAAATACTAAGTTGTCCTGACAATCTCCATGCACACAGATCTTCAGAGCCATCTCAGACCAGTCTGACTCGTCACCCTTTCCAGGTAGGATAGTTGTCCTTTTTCTGGATTTCTTGTCGTTTTCTTACATTCTCCTCGAACTTCTAAAAGGATGCTACATTCTCTCTAGACACTGTTTTCTTTCCTGTAAGATTATCCTGGATTGTATCTCTTATATCTTTTGTAGATGGCCAAGTGTCTGGACCTTCCCCAGAGAAAGTCCTGGACTCCCTCCCAAGTTGAAGTTGCCCAGGCAATCCTCTGATGCGCAATGATCGTGTCATCTCCTAGCACTCTGCCGATTCCACATTGGCAGGTCCCATGTTTTCCTTCCCACTTCCTTTGGGGAATTGTACCAGATGCCTTCATCGATTGTAATATTCTCATCGTTGTTTTTCTGGTGCATATTATTAACGTATCCTCACAATTGCTACTTATTTATCATCCCTGTCCACACCGTACTATGAAATCTACATTTCCTAACACTGATAATGTGATCTGCACCCGTGATGTGAAACAGTGAGGCCTGGGCCAGCCAAGCGGAACGTGGGCACCTACCCGCTCCACCAATAACCGGCCCTTAATTATACTTTTGGATCAACCGTTTGCCTGATCTTGGGAAGACATGGGCCTGTTTGTATTATTCTTGAAGGTGATTAGTAGTAACATCATGGACGGTAACATTTTCCCTTGGTTCATGGGTTTAGCATGGATGATGGTTTCAGGGTAGTATTTGTCTTCATCTATTTTGAAAGGTCTACCTTTCCGTAGCATCATTAAGCATTTTGGGGTGATTTTCCATCCTTGGAAGTTCACCTTCTCTAATCTCTTTGAACACCCAAAGCTTTATACTGTCATTCTGGACCCCTTTTTGGATTTTTGATTTTTGGTGAATTTATTGCCATACCCTGCATTAGAACATCCTATATCTTTCCGATTTGCATCCTCATGGATTTAACCATCTGTGTAGGTTACATCATCTTCACCAGCGTAAGCTGAATCACAGGCCCTCATCACACACTTGTGCCTCATCATCTCTTTCACCCTTCCCCACCCCTGCGCTTTGCCTCTGGGAACCAACAATCAAATGACCAGTGCCACTTTTTGGTTAGTGCTTGTTTTTTCTTCTCCTTGTAAGTGAGATCCGACGGTATTTGACTTTCTCCCTGGGGCTTGTTTCACTTCCATAAAACCCTCACAGCCATTCTGGTGGTCACAAATGGCTGGATTGCCTCCTTTGTTCCGGATGAGTGGTATGACATTGAGTGACTATAGCCCATCTTCATTGTGCATTCGTCCCTTGATGGGCCCCAGGGCGGCTTCCAAGTCTTGGATAGCGGGAGTAAGGCTGTGCTGAACTCAGTGGTGCACATGTCTTTATGCAGAAGTGTTTCCGAGTTCTTTGGATCAACATGCCGCACAGGAATAGCTGGATCATATGGGACATGGATTCTTAAATTTCTGAGGCAGTTCCACACCGCTTGGAGTAGTGGCTGCACCTGTTTCCACTCCCACCAGCACTGCAGGAGGCTTCCCTTCACTTCACCTCCCCTGGACACTTGTTGGTTCTTGTCTGCTTCCTTATAGCCATTCTGACCACAGTGAGCTGCTATGTCCTTGCAGTTTGGGTTTGCCATGGACTGAGATATAATGATGGTGAACAAGTTTTCATGCACCTGTTGGCCCTCTTTAGTTCTTCTTGGGAGAAATCTCTGCATCTTCTGCGCAAGTTTTCATTGGGTTCTTGTTTTTTTTCTTGTGGAGACGTGTATCTTTGGGCTTTTCACTAGGAATGATGGGGAACGGACTGATAAGCATGTCTAAGGGGGATAGCTGAGAAATACCATGACGATTCTCCTATGGAAAAGAGACAAAGGTCCCAGAAAATGGAAGGCGAACAGAAATCACACCTGGATAATCCACAATGAAAGATGATGTCCGTCTTTAGACAGACTCTGCAGGAACGTTTGAAAGGCAGAGAAATTCACAAGCCAAAAGACGGCAGCGAAGGTCAAGGCTGGGCTAAGTGGGAAGGGTGAGTTATGAGACTGCTCCAAGCGGGCCAGGAAACCGTGTGTCCGTGAAGCTTGCCGGGACAGCAGAGACACGATTCTGACAAATCCTCTGACATCGCAGTGGACCCGAAAAACAACCTGGCCTCATCTACACAGTGCCAGAGTTGGGCTCAAGTAGCATATTCAAGTCCCATTGCCCTCAACTGCAGGTTGCCAACGGAACATGAAAGGGGCCGGCAGGTGGCGCAGCGGTGAGGTCCGCACCTTCTGGGTCGGTGGCCCGTGGTGGGCCGGGTGGACCCTGGGGTGGGCCTGATCACCACTGCTTCAGGCATTCTGGGGCAGGCGTCCGAGGTAGTGTAGAGGCAGATGGGAAGGGACGTTAGACAGGGCCAGACTTCCACAGCAAATACAGGAGCATTGCCAGCAGATGTGAGCTCAGCGATGCACTTCTGCCAGAACAAAACCGATTCCAATTTGCAAAGCATAGAGAAAGTGAAGCTGAAAAGAAAAAGTGAGAAACTGCATGCCAGTGAGAAGGATGAGATCTCTATGAAGAAACTTAGCAAAACAGGTGAAAGCCATGGCAATGGAAAACTAACCAACGTTGGGGGAAAGAAATTCAAGAAGACACAAGGAGAAAGAAGGAGATTCCAGGATCTAGGAGTGGAAGCATCAACACACTGGAAACGTCCCTACCAGAGCAAGGAATCTCTGGATTCCATGCAATCCCAGTCAAAGTTGCAGCAATGTTTCCCACAGAGACAGAAGAGGGAATCCTAAAGCTTCTAGCCAGCAACAAGAGACCCTGACTAGGCAAAGGAATCCTCAGGAAAACGAAAAAAGCAGGACGTGGCACACTTTCCGATTTCAACATATAGGACGAAGCACTAGGTACCGAGACGGCACAGTCTGGGCCCCAAAACAGGCACTCAGACCCATGCAACAGAATCGAGAACCCAGAGCCCAACTCAAACGTACATGGACAGCCCATTTTCGACCAGGGAGCCAAGAGGAGACAGCGGAGAAAGGAGAGTCTCTACCATAAACGGTGCTGGGAAGCCTGCACAGCCACATGGAACACAACGAGAGTACACCATGATGTTACACCTGGCACACACACCACCCGAAATGGATCAAAGCCTTGAATGGCAGACTTGAAACCGTGAACCTTGTAGCAGAAGACCTAGGCAGAGTGCTCTTTGCCATCTGTCTGAGCCGCCTCTTTTGAAGAAGCAAGTCCGACTGGGCCAGGGCAACCAAGTCAACAAGAAACCAACGGGACCACGTCAAATGCGGACGCTTCTGCCCAGTGAAGGAAACCATCGACTGAATGCAAAGATAGCACAACGACTGGGGGAGGATGTTTGCAAACCACACATCGGACAAGGGGTGAAAAGCCCAAAGATGCAATCAACTCGCACGTCCCCACAGGAAAAAAAAACAACAACAAGCCAATGAAAACCTGGGCAGAAGATGGAAACAGAGATTTCTGCCAAGAAGATTGAAAGAGGGCCAACGGGTGCATGAACACTTGTTCACCGTCATGAAGTCTCAGGCCAATGCAAATGCAAACTGCAAGGGCACAGCAGCTCACTGTGGTCAGAATGGCTATAAGGAAGCAGACAGGAAACCACAAGTGTCAGAGAGGAGGTGGAGAGAAGGGAAGCCTCCTGCACCGTTGGTGGGAGTGCAGACCGGTGCAGCCACTACGCCAAGCGGTGTGGAACTGCCTCAGAACTTTAAGAATCCATGTCCCATATGATCCAGCTATTCCTCTGCAGCGTGTTGATCCAAAGAACTCAGAAACACTCCTGCATAAAGACATGTGCACCGCTGAGGTCAACACAGCGTCGCTCCCACGACCCAAGACTTGGAAGCCTCCCTGGAGCCCAGCAAGGGACGAGTGCAGAAGGAAGATGGGCTATAGCCACGCAATGGCATACCAGTCGGCCGGAACCAAGGATGCAATCCAGCCATTTGTGACCACCAGAATGGCTGTGAGGGTCTTAGGGAAGTGAAACAAGCCCCAGGGAGCAAGGCAAGTACAGTAGGACCTCACTTAAGAGGAGAAGCAAAAACAAGCGGTCAGGAACAGGTGGCACGGGACATTTGATTGGGGGTTCCCAGAGACAAAGTGGGGAGGTGTGAGAGGGTGAAACAGATGATGAGGCACAAGTGTGTGGTGAGGGCCTGCTATTAGGCTTACTCAGGGGAAGATGATGTCAGCTACACGGAAGTCTACGTCGATGAGGATGCAAATCGGAAAGATATAGGATGTTCTAATGCAGGGTTGTGGCAATAAATTCACCTCAAAGCAAAAAAAATCCAAAATGGGGTCCAGAATGACGGCATAAAGCTTTGGGGCTGAAAGAGATTAGAGAAGGTGAACTTCCAAGGCTGGAAAATCACCTCAAAATGCGTACTGATGCTACAGAAAGGTAGACCATTCCAAATAGATGAAGAGGAATACTACCCACAGAACATGCTGCCTGCTAAACCCATGCACCCACGGAAAAGGTTACCGTCCAGGATGTTACTACTAATCACCTTCACGAATAATCCAAACAGGCCCACGTGTTCCCAAGCTCAGGCAAAAGGTTGGTCCAAAAGTCCAATTCAGGGCCGGCCCTGTAGCGGAGCGGGTAAGTGCCCACGTTCCGCTTGGCCGGCCCAGGCCTCACTGTTTCACATCACGGGTGCAGATCACATTAGCAGTGTTAGGAAATATAGATTTCATGGTACGGTGCGGACAGGGATCATAAACAAAGTAGCAATGGTGAGGTCACGTTATCAATACGCACCAGAAAAAGAACCGTGAGGCTTTTACAATCCATGAACGCCTCTGGTACACTTCCCCAGAGGAAGAAGGAAGGAAAACATGGGACCTGCCAAGGTGGAATCGGCAGAGTGCTAGGAGATGACACGATCATTGCGCATCAGAGGATGGCCCGGGCAACTTCAACCTGGGAGGGAGTCCAGGACTTTCTCTGGGGAACGTCCACCCACTTGGCCATCTACAAAAAACCCAGGATAATCTTACAGGACAGAAACCAGTGTCTAGAGAGAATGTAGCAGGCCTTCCAAAGTTCGAGGGGCAAGACAGAAACCGACAAGAAATCGAGAAAAAGGAAAACTATCCTACCTGGAAAGGGTGAGGAGTCAGACTGGCCTGAGATGGCTCTGAAACTCTGTGTGCACGCAGGTTGTCAGGACAACTTCGAATTTTGAGGTTGTTTATGACATCACGAGGATCATGTCCGCCAAGATGGCCGCACGGTTACAGACTGAGGATTGGCCTAGGCTAGGCTATTAAAGGGAGGGATACCCAGAAACAGCTTTGAGAAACAGAAAGCGGACACAGAAATTGGAAGACATAAAACAGACGCTGATTCGAGGGGTAAGAAAGGAATCCTTGGCAAGAAGCGAGAATAGAGGGACAAGCCCCGAGAGGAGAACGTTGTCATGTATTCAAGTCTATGGGGAGGCCATGCTGATTCAAGCTTGCAACTTGATTGGAAGCAAGAGGCCGGACTTGGGCCTTATCAGACCTACGTGGTCCTTCTGCCTTAAGCATAAGCCAAAGTCAAGAATGAGGTCTTGAGGACGTTGAAGAGAAGACTCGATGCCTCCTTTCCTAGGCCCCTGGCATTCTTTGCAGATCAGTCTCACTTTCCATAGCTCTGCCGTCACGGGGGCCCACCGGGTACATGCTAATGTGTCCCAAGAGATGTCTTGGATGCCTTGAAGGAATGGAGCTCTGTCACGCTTGGGCTATGTCTCTTGGTTTGGAAGTGCTCTACAAGGGTGCTGAAAAGCACCCTTTTCCACAGGGCTTCGTTCCTTCGTGAAGGCTGCCCTCCCAGGCTAGTGTGCTCAGTTTGCCTCCATCGAAATTCTCTCCCCCTACCTCTTGCCGTAGAAGGATTATGGATTATGTGTTTTGACACCACATGTAAGGAAGTGGGCTGAAAATGAGAACATTACAATTCTGTTTCAAGAAAAATAAACAGGCCAGGGCTGAGGATGTAAGGCAAACAAATGGCACAGCCTATAGAAATAAAGTAAGCCCGTATCTAGACGGCACCTGGGGGAACGTTCCAGGATCAGGGGTGAAGTTCGAAACTTCCCAAATCCGGAAAGGAGACAGAAAAATATCTTTCCTGGAGAGAGGGATTCATCAGACTCGTCTAATTTGTCCTGGAAACATTGTGTCTGTAAAGGGGGATGCCAGGACGACCTCGAGTTTGGAGTTTCTGACCTCAGGATGTCAAACCAACCCAGACGACCACGTGTTCCCAGTGCTTAGTTTGACCCAGGCTAGGACAGCAAAGACTCCTTCAAGTGACCGGTGCAAATTCAAAGACAACAACCAAGAGTCACGAAAGCACTCACACCTCGGCCTAGAGAACATACGGTGATTCCAGAAATGCAAAATGAATCACTTGGAATGAAGGGGAACGGACTGATAAGCATGTCTAAGGGGGATAGCTGAGAAATACCATGACGATTCTCCTATGGAAAAGAGACAAAGGTCCCAGAAAATGGAAGGCGAACAGAAATCACACCTGGATAATCCACAATGAAAGATGATGTCCGTCTTTAGACAGACTCTGCTGGAACGTTTGAAAGGCAGAGAAATTCACAAGCCAAAAGACGGCAGCGAAGGTCAAGGCTGGGCTAAGTGGGAAGGGTGAGTTATGAGACTGCTCCAAGCGGGCCAGGAAACCGTGTGTCCGTGAAGCTTGCCGGGACAGCAGAGACACGATTCTGACAAATCCTCTGACATCGCAGTGGACCCGAAAAACAACCTGGCCTCATCTACACAGTGCCAGAGTTGGGCTCAAGTAGCATATTCAAGTCCCATTGCCCTCAACTGCAGGTTGCCAACGGAACATGAAAGGGGCCGGCAGGTGGCGCAGCGGTGAGGTCCGCACCTTCTGGGTCGGTGGACCGGGGTGGGCCGGGTGGACCCTCGGGTGAGCCTGCTCACCACTGCTTCAGGCATTCTGGGGCAGGCATCCGAGGAAGTGTAGAGGCAGATGGGAAGGGACGTTAGACAGGGCCAGACTTCCACAGCAAATACAGGAGCATTGCCAGCAGATGTGAGCTCAGCAATGCACTTCTGCCAGAACAAAACCGATTCCAAGTTGCAAAGCATAGAGAAAGTGAAGCTGAAAAGAAAAAGTGAAAAACTGCATGCCAGTGAGAAGGATGAGATCTCTATGAAGAAACTTAGCAAAACAGGTGAAAGCCATGGCAATGGAAAACTAACCAACGTTGGGGGAAAGAAATTCAAGAAGACACAAGGAGAAAGAAGGAGATTCCAGGATCTAGGAGTGGAAGCATCAACACACTTGAAACGTCCCTACCAGAGCAAGGAATCTCTGGATTCCATGCAATCCCAGTCAAAGTTGCAGCAATGTTTCCCACAGAGACAGAAGAGGGAATCCTAAAGTTTCTAGCCAGCAACAAGAGACCCTGACTAGGCAAAGGAATCCTCAGGAAAACGAAAAAAGCAGGACGTGGCACACTTTCCGATTTCAACATATAGGACGAAGCACTAGGTACCGAGACGGCACAGTCTGGGCCCCAAAACAGGCACTCAGACCCATGCAACAGAATCGAGAACCCAGAGCCCAACTCAAAAGTACATGGACAGCCCATTTTCGACCAGGCAGCCAAGAGGAGACAGCGGAGAAAGGAGAGCCTCTACCATAAACGGTGCTGGGAAGCCTGCACAGCCACATGGAACACAACGAGAGTCCACCATGATGTTACACCTGGCACACACACCACCTGAAATGGATCAAAGCCTTGAATGGCAGACTTGAAACCGTGAACCTTGTAGCAGAAGACCTAGGCAGAGTGCTCTTTGCCATCTGTCTGAGCCGCCTGTTTGGAAGAAGCAAGTCCGACTGGGCCAGGGCAACCAAGTCAACAAGAAACCAACGGGACCACGTCAAATGCGGACGCTTCTACCCAGTGAAGGAAACTATCGACTGAATGCAAAGATAGCACAACGACTGGGGGAGGATGTTTGCAAACCACACATCGGACAAGGGGTGAAAAGCCCAAAGATGCAATCAACTCGCACGTCCCCACAAGAAAAAAAAAACAACAAGCCAATGAAAACCTGGGCAGAAGATGGAAACAGAGATTTCTGCCAAGAAGATCGAAAGAGGGCCAACGGGTGCATGAACACTTGTTCACCGTCATGAAGTCTCAGGCCAATGCAAATGCAAACTGCAAGGGTACAGCAGCTCACTGTGGTCAGAATGGCTATAAGGAACCAGACAGGAAGCCACAAGTGTCAGAGAGGAGGTGGAGAGAAGGGAAGCCTCCTGCACCATTTGTGGGAGTACAGACCGGTGCAGCCACTACGCCAAGCGGTGTGGAACTGCCTCAGAACTTTAAGAATCCATGTCCCATATGATCCAGCTATTACTCTGTGGCATGTTGAGCCAAAGAACTCAGAAACACTACTGCATAGTGTTCAAGCAGAATGTGTCTAAAGAGTGACGTCTATCACTGTGGATTATTCACTTGTGGTTTCTCTTGGCCTTCCATTTGACAGGACCTTACTTTCTTTTCCATAGTCCAATCGTCATGGTCTTTCTGAGGTATCTCCCTTTGGTATGCTTATCAGTTCGTTCTCCTTCATTCCAATTTATGAATTTTGCATTTCTTTAATCACCTAATATGTCCTTGGCTGAAGTTTGAGTCCTTTCGTGATTGTTGGGAGTTTTCTTGGAATTTTTATATGTCACTTGTAGGAATCTTTGCTATCCTCATCGAGTTGACACTGCACCCTGAGAACTCGTGGTCATCTTGGCTGGTTTGACATTCTGAGATCAGAAACTCCAGATTCTTGGGTGTCCTGGCAACCGCCTTCACAAACATTATCTTTCTGAGACAAGTTAGCAAAATCTGATGAACTCCCCTCTCCAGGTAACAGATTTTTTTGTCTCTTTTCTGAATTTGGGAAATTTCGAACTTAACCCCTGATCCTTGGGCGCTCCACCAGATTAGGTCTAGATACTGGCTTACTTTATTTCCACAGGGTTTTCTATTGATTTGACTTACATCCTCAGCTCTGGCATGTGTAGTTTTCTTTAAATATAATGGTAGTGTTCTAATTTTCAGCCAACCCCCTTCCAGATGGTGTCAAAACACAGAGTCAGTACTCCTTCTACGGCAAGAGATAATGGGAGAGAATTTCATTGGAGTCCAACTCAGCACGCTAGCCTGGGGGGCAGCCTTGACACAGGAATGAAGCCCGGGAAAAGGGTGCTTTCCAGCACACTTCCAGTGCCCTTCCAAACCAGCAGACATACTCAAAGAATGACAGGCGTGCATTTCTTCAAGGCTTCAAAGAGATGTCTTGGGACACATTAGCATGTACCCAGTGGGCCCCCATGACTCCAGAGCTGTGGAAAGGGAGACTTCTCTTCAAAGCATGCTAGGGGCGTAGGACGGAGGCTTCGATTCTTCTCTTCAATGTCCTCAAGAGATCATTCTTGACTTTGGATTATGAGTAAGGCAGAAGGCCAACGTAGGACTGATAAGCGCCATGTCCGGCCTCTTGTTTCAAATCAAGTTTCAAGGTTGAATCAGCACGGCCTCCCAATCTACTTGAGTAGATGACAATGTTCTCCTCTCAGCGCTTGTCCCTCTATTAGCGCTTCTTCCAAGTGATTCCTTTCTTATCCCTTGAATCAGCGTCTCTTTGATCTCTTCAAGTTTCTGTGCCTGGTTCCTGTTGGGAAAAGCTGTTTCTGGGTATCTCTCACTTCACTATCACAGCCTAGGCAAATACTCGCCCTGGAAACATGTGGCCATCTTTGGTGACATGTTCACCGTGATGTCATAAACACCCTCGGATTTTTCTAAGTTATCGTGACAACGTCCATGCACACAGTGTTTGAGAGCCATCTCATACCAGTCTGAAGACTCCATCTTTCCAGGTAGGATAGTTCTCCTTGTTCTGCATTTCTTATCAGTTTCTAAGATTCTCCTCCAACATTGAAAGGTCTACTACCTTCCCTCCAGAGACCGGTTTCTTTCCTTTAAGATTATCCTGGGTTTTACCTCTTACCTTTTGTGGATATGGCCAAATGGGTGGATTTTCCACAGAGAAAGTCCTGGAGTCCCTCCCAAGTTGAATTTGCCCAGGCAATCCTATGACTCGTGTGATCACCCGGCAGTCTGACAATTCCACCTTGTTGGGTCACATGTCTTCCTTCCTTCATCATTTGGGGACGTGTACCTTATACGTTCATAGATTGTAATATCCTCATGGTTCCTTTTCTGGGGCGTATTGATAAGTTCTCCTCACAATTTCTACTTCTTTATGATCAGACCATGAAATCTGGATTTCCCATTGCTATTAATCTGATCCCCACCCGTGATGCTAGGCAGTGATGCCCGGGCCGCCCAAGAGGAATGTGGGCACTTACTTGCTACACCACAGCGCCGGCCCTGAATTGGACTTTTGGAGCAATCTTTCTCTGAACTTGGGAAGAAGCTGGCCCTTTTTGATCATTCCTGAAGGTAATTAATAGTGACCTCATAGAGGGTAACATTTTCCCTTGGTTCATGAGTTTAGCACGGAACACATTTTCTTTGTAGTATTCATGTTAATCTATTTGCAATGGTCGACCATTCTGTAGCATCATTAAGCATTTTGAGGAGCTTCACAATCCTTAGAAGTTCATCTCTCTAATCTCTTTCAGCATCAAAAGCTTTATGCCGCAAATATGCACGCCTTTTAGGATCTTTTCTTTCCCTCTCCGAACCACCAATCCAAAGGGAAGGCTGGTATCCAAAGCTAGAATGCTCAGTTTGGCAACAATGAAATTCTCTCCCCCATCCCTCGCCGTAGAAGAGTATTGCTTATGTGCTTTGACACCATATGTGAGGAAGTTGACTGAAAATTAGAACATTACACTTAGAATTTAACGAAAAATAAACATGACAGAGATGACGATGTAAGTCGAACATCTAACAAATCCTACAGAAATAAAGTAAAGCAGCATCCAGACGTAGTCTACTGAAATGATCAAGGATCCAGGTTCCACTTCGAGCGTTCCCAAATTCAGAAAAGAGACATAAAAATATCTTACCTGTAGGGATGAATTCAGCAGATTTGTCTAATTTATCTCGGAAACATTATGTCCATATGGTGGTTGCCAGGACAACCTAGAATTTGGAAATTCTGATCTCAGAATGTCAAACCAACCAAGATGACCTCGTGTTCTCAGTGCTCCATTGGACCTAGGCTAGGATAGCAAAGATTCATTTAAGTGAACCATTGAAATTCAAAGACAATACCCAAAAATCATGAAAGCACTCACACGTCGGCCTAGAGAACATATGGTGACTAAAGAAATACAAAATTAATATCTTGAATGAAGGAGAAGGGACTGATAAGCATATCTATGGGAGACAGCTGAGAAAGACTATGACAATTGATGTGGATTAAGGCTGCCCCAGCTCGAAAAGCCCAAGGTTATCTGGTGTACATGCAGAACTATATGACCCGGTGAATTTCTTTTGGTATGAATTAGAGGTGCCCCAGTGAGAGAAGCCCAGGTCATGCTCACCTACATGTCTATCTATATGGCCAGATTAGTATCTAATATTATATGACCACACTATAACCAGACCCCATCTGAACTGAAATCATTTAATGACGTTTACATATTTTCTTTTTCCAGTCAAAATAAGTCATGTACCCATGACTCATAAAATTAGCCCTTCCCCTCAACTCAGGGCAGCAGCAGGAGCTCTGACTGCCCATGGGTCCTTTCCGCATTCAGCAGCAGCAGCTCTTCGCTGCCCATGGGTCCTGTCCCCATGCATGCAGCTCTACACTGCCCATAGATCCTGTCCCCATGCAGCAACTCTTTACTGCCCATGGGTCCTGTCCCCATGTTATCCTGTAACGTTCACTAAATAAAAGTGCACCACTACCAGACGTTGAGAGTCCAAGAAATCTTTCAACTCTTCAGCTCGCTGAGCCTGCATCATATCTTCTGTCTTGTATGGGGAACTTGCTTCATCAGTTTTTGAGCTCGACTTCTGGTAAGTGCCCCTTTCTTCCTGGTGCCTCTCTCTTTTTCGAGGATGGATCTAAACTCACTTCTCCATCAGGAACTTTCTTGGTTAGCTCTATGAATCGATGTTTGCTGCCCATGGCTACTCTATGGGGCAAATCATGGCATTCAGCTTGAAGAGAATCAGTAGCTTAAGCCTCAGGGTGACGTAGCATGAATTAATCCATTCCTTCCAGAGTCTATAACTAATATATAAATATTACCTGGGCATGCAGAGGCCACTTAAGTCATTAGGATGGTTGGCAATCTGCAAGACTCCGTTGGAAGGTTTCTTCTACTAAGGCTGGATTGGGATACCTCCCATGGCACCTGACCAGGCTCTGAACTGGGCAAATGTCCCAATCGGGAATCGAGTTCAAGGAAACTACCAAAGTCTAACCTTTGCTTGAGTATGGGAAACCCTTCTTCAGAGAATGACTCCAACACGCAATTGGGTAGAATGTCCCTCAGAGCGGCGGAAAATTCCTCACACTTTTTCTCAATTATGTTCTCTCTTAAACTTCTCCTTTTGTCTCGGGGACCATTCACCAGGCACCTATTACTGCCAGGAAGAATAGGAAAGATGTTCACGAGGCACCTGTTACTGCCAGGCATCTGAGGGAAGGTATACAAGGGATGCAATGCTGGCGGACACACCCGTCACCCCTTGCTATAGGAACCCCACAGTAGGAACAACAGGTGGGATGCTGCCGTAGGTTCAGGGGGCATTTTCAAGGTAATGGACGTGTCTCTTTCATCTTTGTTAGAGATACAATGGCCATTTTCGTCTACTTTTGAGCTTTGCAACCGGGAAACAAAGAAATCTTTCAAGAGTCAAGTCCTCCAACACTGGGAGCCCCAACTTTGGCTTTCTGGGCCTGATCACCCTGGCGACCCCAAGTAGGGTGCCCTCTGTTGGCGGTTGACTCATTGAGTATTTTAGTCACCTATTGAGCTGGCTATGAGGGTAGGAAATCTGTGATTTTTTCTATGAACACTCGTGCTATGGTAGTGTGCCACAGCACGGGAACTGTTGTGTGACTGTTATGTTGAGAACCCTCTGAGTGGCCATGAGGGTGAGGTCTGGTGTCTTCTTTTCCTTTCTTTGTTTTGGTCATCATCTCCTGTGTTGTCACCAAGTCGAGGTTAAGATCAGGCTGGACCTGATCAGAACCTGCACCTTCTGTGAAATCGAAAAACTTGAAAACATTTTTCAAGGGACTTAACTCTCAACCCAGGTACTTGGAACCCCGGCCCCCAGTCAGTTCAAGGCCTTTGTAAGCACTCCACCCTTCTCCACTCCACTGTCAGTTGCACACTGGCTTTAAAGCCATGGGGAATGCCATAAGCATCCCCAGAGACTCACCACTCAGGGTCATTCCAACTAATTAGAAACACTTTCAATTGTCTGGGTTATGGCACAGAAACTGCAGCTGGGAGAAAGTTTGTGAGGTTTCTCTGTGACTTTATGGTGCAGTTGGACAGGTAGATCAACCTAGAACGTCCTTCAAGTTACAGTCCAGTTTCTGAGAAATCAAGAGCAACCGTCCTTAGAAAGTCCTTGCAAGACTGGAAAGACAGTTCTAGAGGCAGCTCAGTTTCGACCTAGTTCCTTTATCATGAAAAGGATTATCATCCCCCCTCTCCAGGAACTACTACCTAACCAATCACTCAGTCTTAAGACTCAAAAAAAAAAAAAAGAAAGGAGGGGAAAGGATAAATGGCCATAAGTGTGTCATTGCAAAAAGTATAGCATCTAGAGAGTCTTCTACATAAGCATCAGTAAAAAGGCTCAAAACAAAGTTTGGATTCATAACTGGTGAGCTTTATATTACTGTACCTGATTCACGGCAGTAGCTTTTAAAACAATAGTTGTACAGTCTCTGTGTATGTGTGTCTATGTGTACGCTATACATGTGAAATTTTTACACCTGGATGATATGGCCAAAATAAAGATCTCTGTTTAGTTGGCTTAAAGTAAGTGCTTTCATAAATTCTAAATGTAGTAGAAATTAACTCAGTGCCTTTCAAAGTTAATATCATGTGAAATAACATTTGGTAAATGAAAGCTTTTTTACGTTTGTTGGTTTGACTGAAAATAATCTTGTTGTCAGAGTTGTCAGTATTTGCATAGGATGCAGGCATTCAGCTTTGGTTTACTAGTCATATAAGTTCATGTTGTCTGTTAAATTTGTCAGCGAAATAATATATTTAAATGATGACCAGTTTTGTCTAATGCCTCATGAGGTTTCTGTAGGTAATCTGAACATAATTGTTGGAAACAAATGGTTTAAATACATAAAACTCATAAAAGTGAATACAATAACATTTATGGTCTCTATACTTGGGGAAAATTCAGCTTCAAATTTTTTTGGTATCAATCTTGAATTTTGCCAAGTAAAGTTAAATAATAAATATCTGAATATCTGGATCATTTTTGGATAGGATGAAACACTGAATCATTATTAATAAACACATCTATGTTGTCTACTTTTGGCTTCTTATGGAAGAGGGTAAAAGCGTGTGGGTGTATTAAAAAGCATGCCTTGTGTTTTGTTGTAAAGTGGCGTGTTTCTAAACTTATGAAGCGTTTAGAATGCTGATATAAAAGACAATCCATAATTGTTTACCATTTTAGTGTTTACTAGGTCTGTTAAGGGTTAAAGTTCTAATTACCTTATGGAATTAAACATACTGCAAATCACTAAGGAAAAGAGCTTTGTATTCAAGGTGGTTAAAATGGATGCTTTCAGTAAAAAAGGTATAAAGAATGGAAATATTTTTGTTTGTTGGGTTAAGAAAGATAAATTTGTCGTGATGTACTAGAAAGGAAAAAACAAAGACTTTGGATCAAATTCTGAAAGCAAAAAAGAAAGTTGTAGAAGGTTTGTGAAGGAGAAATTCTGAAAGGAGTTTTATGCCTGGTCAAGTAGAATAAAGTAAGTTCAATTAAGTGCATGAGTTTGAATGTTCAAAATAAGTAGGTGCAGAAATTCAAGTTTGGTTTTCTCTAAAAGGATACATTTTCTTGAACTTTTGATCTGTTCTTGGTAAAGAGGTCATAAAAGCTATTCCTTTGAGTAAGTCTACCTAAGAGACAAATCTGTTTTGTGAAAATAATGACTGAGGCCACTCTTAAGATTTTTGACTCTGTTATCACTTTGAATACGTACCCGAGCATTGCTTCACAGTGAGTGTTGCTTTCTATTTTAACAAGCATTTGAAAAGCTTTTGATATGTTTTGACAAGCTTCTCCCTCAAAAATAATCAAATGCTGAATGAAGGCTTTCTTTTGACCTGGTTGGCAGAAGAAAAATTACTCTGAGGATTTTTAGAGGGCCCCTGAGACTTCTCGAAGACATTTGCTCTCTCTTCCTATAAGAAGGAAGATATTAAACTAATTAGTCTTACTTGGTCTATTAAATTACAAGGGAAACATTGTAAAATAAGTGATGATAGACTTCCTTAGGTGGTATAAGATGGGCAAATGTTATTAATATAGGTGCCTTAAAATTATATAGCATTCCTAAGAGTCTGATCTTTCCTGGTTACCAGTCATAAGTCCACTTATTAACAACAAGTCTTATATGTCACTGAAGTAGCCAAGTTTCTTTGTCAATTGCCCCTTTGAGTCCTTTGTCCATTTCCAGGTAGTTGTTGTTTTACTCTGATGCTTTTTTCTTTTGCAAATATGCTTCATCTTCCGAGACATTCCAGGAAAGAGTTCTGACACAATGGTTCCAAACGACAGGTTTCTGATAAACTTTCAGATTGTAAAACTGAACGGAGTAAGAAATTACAGAATTCTAACAGAAACTAAGCTCATCGATCTGCTAACAGAAAACTCAGCTCAAGAATTGATTATACAGGACTGTGTGAACTGATGAGGATGGTTGTAAGTTTTCAGAACTTCTGTTTGAAATATTGTTGAGTTTTGATGTGTGGTTTTGTTTTGTCATAATGAAGGAAAGCTTTTTCTCTTTTCCCTTATGCTAACAATGACCTACAGCCATTTGGTGAAATTATACCTTCATGAGCAAAACTGAAACATTTATCTTTTTCTCCCTACCTTATCCCTAAGAAATTTGGAAACCCTTTGTCACTGAGTATGGTTATTTAGTGGCAATATTTGCATAAGTTCCATAAGAATCTGTTCTCCTTATAATAGGACACATTGGTTATACTACCAAGGCTTTGACTGGAATGTCATATTTGAAACATACAGGCTCAGATATGACAAGACAGCATTTCAGGAACCAAGATTGGACTTTCTGGAATACAGTCCCTAGGAAACATGGGCCTGGTACCTTGTTTACAGAGATTCTAGCAATCTTGCCCAGTCACTAAGGAATCTTGCTTATCTGGCAGGTGCAGGGAACCTCCGAATATTTTGGTGGACCTCAAAGAGAACTCAACTCACATCTGTAGGTACTGCAGACCAAATCTGATGGCTAGTCCTTGGCTTGGCTTTTCTGGCATCTAGAGGCCTTCACAGATCAATGTGAGATTACTCTCCCTGGGGCAGCCCCAATTCATATTAGAAAAATATCCACCAGGTCATGTAGTTTGGCATGTAGGCCAGGTCACCTTGGGCTTCTCTAGCTTGGGCAGCATTAATCCACATCATAAACCACCCCTGAACCCATTATGACCGGAAATCTTTGGGGATATGAATGATGGTCAGTCTTCTGTAACTACTTCTGGCTGTACAAGGTCTTAGAGCTGCCCCAAAATGGGGCCAAAGGTACACTTAGGCAGTTTAGTGGACCAGAAGTCTTCACCGGTGGAGTTCAAGGGTGACAAGTTGTACAGAGCCTCTGGAGACGAGAGAATCCTTTGACGAGAGGTGGTCCAGGAGGTGAAACAATTTTGACATGCTAAAGACAAACAACGAAAGAGACAACAAATTATAATAAGAAATACAAGCAGTATGTTTAACCCAATGAATAAGATTTTGAAGTACTGCAGAAACCTGGTCCTGACTAGGAGTTCAACCAGTCGTTTACAGTTAGGGTTGGTCAGACATGGATTTAATTTGGTGGCTGGGATAGGAAGCCAGAAATATTTTGATGGTAGTCAGGAATATAGACACAACATTGTTTTTATAATGACACTGGTGCCCCCTTGTGCTGCTGTCAAGACATCCAGTGCCATTTGGATTTGGAGGACTGCCTTACACACTTGGGATACTTCTAAATTGAGCAGCGAAATGCTATGTTGTGTATCATTTAATGCCTTCATAGTAAATTTGTTTAGGACTTCCATGTGCAAGACGATATTTTCGATTCCTAATAGGGGAAGGAAAATTGCGGAAAGATGGTCATACCAGTGGAAGACACAGCGGGTCCAGTGCTATTGCAGGTTGGGTAGCTTAGCAGGAGGAGATATAGTAAATGTAGTTCTACCTTGCATCCAGACAAAGCCTAGGGTGCATCATCCAATCCATCCAGGTGGCAGCCAAGGTAATACATTGGAGCCACATATCCACTGAGCACCGGTAGGGGCTAACCAATGCATTCTGGGCCGTCTATCCCAGTCAGTCCCAAGCTAACCAGTATTTTTTTTTGTCTTTGACATAAGAACATATATAAAAGGGATGTTTTCCCAAGGTCAGCTGCTATTAGGCCATGTATCACAGGTGTGGTTGGTTTGTTCCCAACAGAGACCGGCCTTTTACTGAGTTGCCCACTAGTAGGAGTGAACCAAATATATTCGTCCCAAATTAGATATGGTCCATCCTGTGTGTATCGATAAGTTGGGGACTTTACTGTTGGAACTTGTTTTGTTTGATACACCTGTGACAAGGCAAATCTAGTTAGTATTTGGACAGTAGTATTGAAGGAAAAAGTTTGATTGTGGCCAGGGAACTCCGAGGTGTCAGAGATAGATGGCCACAAGGAGACATTACGATTAGTAATAGATGAATCTTGCGGAAGAAAAGAGCTAGAATCTAGTATCCATGAATGGCTACTGTAGCTTCTACAGAAGCGTAATTTTTTTCTCACTTAAATCACCCTCATTTTTACAAAAGATAGCCAAATTATGATTAACACGTTTGCAAATAAAGTGTAGTTTCAATACAACTTGCTCCAATTATTTACATAAGAGCAGAAAGAATCAGAATTGCTTATACAGGTTTTTAAAAATCTGCTTTGCTGGAATTTTTTCTGAGGAGTCTCAGATTGAACTGTGAAGGCCTCTAGAGGCCAGAAAATCAAGCTAAGGATTTGCCATCAGATTTGGCCTGCAGTACCTACAGATTTGAGTGGCGTTCTCTTGGAGGGCACCCAAAATATTCGGAGGTTCCCTGCACCTGCCAGATAAGCAAGATTCCTTAGTGACCGGGCAAGATTGCCAGAATCTCTGTAAACAAGGTACCAGGCCCATGTTTCCTAGTGACTGTATTCCAGAAAGTCCAATCTTTGTTCCTGAAATGCTGTCTTGTCATATCTGAGCCTGTATGTTTCAAATATGACATTCCAGTCAAAGCCTTGGTAATATAACCTATGTGTCCTGTTGTAAGGAAAACAGATTCTTATGGAACTTATGCAAATATTGCCACGAAATGACCATACTCAGTCACAAAGGGTTTGACAATTCCTTAGGGATAATGTAGGGAGAAAAAGGTAGATGTTTCAGTTTTGCTCATGAAGGTATAATTTCACCAAATGGCTGTAAGTCATAGTTAGCATAAGAGAAAAGAGAAAAAGCTTTCTTTCATTACAAGAAAACAAAACAACACATCAAAACTCAACAATATTTCAAATAGAAGTCCTAAAAAATTACAATCATCCTTATCAGTTCACACAGCCCTGCATAATCAGTTCTTGGGCTGAATCTTCTGTTACTAGATTGATGAACTTAGTTTCTGTTAGAATTCTGTAATTTCTTACTCCGTTCAGTTTTACAATCTGAAAGTTTATCAGAAGCCTGTCGTTTAGAACATTTTTGTCAGAACCCTTTCCAGGAATTTCTCAGAAGACGAAACATATTTGCAAAAGGAAAAAGAATCAGAGTAAAACAACTACCTGGAAATGGACAAAGGACTCAAAAGGGCAATTGACAAAGAAACTTGGCTACTTCTGTGACATATTAAACTTCCAGATAATAAGTGGACTTATGACTGATAACCAGGAAAGATCAGAATCTTAGGAATGCTATATAATTTTACGACATCTATATTAATAACATTTACCCATCTAATAACACCTAAGAAAGTCTATCATTACTTATTTTACAATGATTCCCGTGCAATGTAATAGACCAACTAAGTCTACTTAGTTTAGTATTTTCCTCCTTATAGGAAGAGAGAGCAAATGCCTTTCAGAAGTCTCAAGGGCCCTCTGAAAAGCCTCAGATTAATTTTTCTTCTGTCTATCAGGTCAAAAGACAGCCTTCAGTTAGGATTTGAATATTTTTGAGGGAGAATCTTGTCAAAACATATCAAAAGCTTTTCAAATGCTTGTTCAAATTTGAAACAACATTCCCTGTGAAATATGCTCAGGTATCTATTCAAAGTGATAACAGAAAGAGTCAATAATCTTAAGAGTGACCTAAGTCATTATATTCACAAAACAGGTTTGTCTCTTAGGTAGACTCACTCAAAGGAATAGCTTTTATAACCTCTTTATCAAGAGCAGATCAAAAGTTCAAGAAAATGTATCCTTTTAGAGAAAACCAAACTTGAATTTCTGCACCTACTTATTTTTAACATTCAAACTCATTCACTTAATTGAACTTACTTTAGTCTTCTTGACCAGGCACAAAACTCCTTTCAGATTTTCTTCTTCACAAACCTTCTAAAGCTTTTTTTTATGTTTTCAGAATTTGTCCCAAAGTCTTTGTTTTTTCCTTTCTAGTACATCAGGACGAATTTACCTTCCTTAACCAATCAAACAAAAATATTTCCATTATTTATACCTTTTTTACTGAAAACGTACATTTTAACTTCCTTGAATACAGAGCTCTTTTTGTTAGTAATTTCCTGTAGCTTTAATTACGTAGGTTAATTAGAACTTTTAACCCTTAACAGACCTACTAAACACTAAAAAGGAAAACAATTATGAATTGTCTTTTATATCAGCATTCTGAACACTTCATAAATTTAGAGACACGCCACTTTACAATAAAACACAAGGCATGGTTTTTAATACACCCACACGCTTTTAGCCTCTTCAAGAAGAAGCCAAAAGTAGATAACTTAGATGTGTTTATTAATAATGTTTCAGTGTTTCGTCCTATCCAGAAACGACCCAGATATTCAGATTTTTATCATTTAACTTAACTTGGCAAAATCAAGATGGTTACGAAAAAGCATTTCGAAGCTGTTTTTCTTTCCCAAACTATACAGACCATAAAAGTTTTTGTACTCACTTTAATGAGTATTATCTATTTAAACCATTTGTTTCCATCAATTATGTTCAGATTACCTACTGAAACCTCATGAGGCCTTAGACAAAACTGGTCATCATTTAAAGCTATTACTTTCTGACAAATTTATCAGACAACGTGAACTTATATGACTAGTAAACCCAGGCTGAAGGCCTGCATCCCTATGCAAATACCGACATCCCTGACAACAAGACTATTTTGTATCAGACCAACAAACTTAAACAGTCTTTCATTTACCAAAGGTTAATTCACATGACATTAACTTTGAAAGGCACTGAGTTAATTTCTACTGCATTTAGCATTTATGTAAACACTTACTATAAGCCAACTAAACAGAGATCTTAATTTTGGTCATACCACCCAAGGCTGAAAATATCACATGCATAACCTACACATAGACACGCATACACACAGACTGTACAACTACTGTTTTAAAAGCTACTGCCGTGAATCAGGTACAATAATATAAAGCTCACCAGTTATGAATGTAAACTTTGTTTTGAGCATTTTTACTAATACTTATGGAGAAGACCCTCGAGATGCTAGACTCTTTCAATGGCACACTTATGGCCATTTCTCCTTTCCCCTCCTTTCTTTTTGTCAGTCTTAAGAGTGACTGATGGGCTAGATAGTAGTGCCTGGAGAGGGGGGATGATAATTCTTTTCATGATAAAGGAACTAGGTGGAATCTGACCTGCCTCTAGAGCTGTCTTACCAGTCTTGCAAGGACTTTCTAAGGACAGTTGCTCTTGATTTCTCAGAAACTGGACTGTAACTTGAAGGACGTTCTAGGTTGATCTACCTGTCCAACTGCACCAGAAAGGCACAGAGAAACCTCGCAAATTTTCTCCCAGCTGGAGTCTCTGTGTCATAAGCCATAGAATTGAAAGTGGTTCCAATTAGTTAGAATGACCCTGAGTGGTGAGTCTCTGGGGATGCTTATGCCATTCCCCATGGCATTAAAGCCAGTGTGCGACTGGCAGTGGACTGGAGAAGGGTGCAGTGGCTACAAACACCTGGAACTGGCTGGAGGCCAGGGCTCCCAGTACCCGGGTTGAGAGTTAAGGTCCTTGCAAAATATTTTCAATTTGATCGATTTTACAGAAGGTCCATGTTCTGGTCAGGTCCAGCCAGAACTTAACCTCGACTTGGTGACAACAGATGACATGATAAGCAAAACAAAGAAAGGAAAAGAAGACACCAGACCTCACTCTCATGGCTGCTCTCAGAGGGTTCTCAAGATAAGAGTCACACAACAGTTCCTGTGCTGTGGCACACTACCGTAGCATGACAGTTCACAAAATAAATCACAGGTCTCCTACCCTCATAGCCAACTCAGTAGGTGAATAAACTACTCAATGAGTCAACCGCCAAGAGAGGGCACCCTACTTAGGGTCGCTGGGGTGATCAGGCTCAGAAAGCCAAACTTGGGGCTCCAGTGGTGGAGGCCTTGATTCTTGAAAGATTCCTTTGTTTCCCCAGGTGCAAACTTCAATAGGAGATGAAAATGGCCATTGTAACTCTAACAAAGATGAAAGAGACATGTCCATTACCTTGAAGATCACCCCTGACCCTACGGCAGCATCCTACATGTGGTTCCTACTGTGGGGTTCCTATAGCAAGGGGTGATGGGCGTGGCCCCCAGCATTGCATCCCTTGTGTACCTTCCCTGGTATGCCTGGCAGTAGCAGGTGCCTGGTGAACATCTTTCCTATTCTGACTGGCAGTAATAGGTGCCTGTTCAATGGTCCCCAAGGGAAAAGGAGAAGTTTAAGAGAGAACAGGATGGAGTAAAATAGTGTAGAATTTTCCACCGAGCTGGGGGACATTCTACCCAATTGCGTGTTGGAGACATTCTCTGAAGAAGGGTTTCCCATACGCAACCAAAGGTTAGACTTTGGTACTTTCCTTGAACTGTAGTCCCGATTGAGACATTCACACAGTTCAGAGCATGGTCAGGTGCCATGGGAGGTAACCCAATCCAGCCTTAGGAAAAGAAACCTTCCAGGGGAGTCTTGCAGATTGCCGGCCATCCTAAGGACTTAAGTGGCTGACCCGTGCCCACCTAAAATTTGTATATTAGAGATAGAGTCAGGAAGGAATGGAGTAATTCACTCTACATCGCCCTTAGGCTTAAGGTACTGATTCTCTTCAAGCTGAATGCCATGATTTGCCCCATAGAGTAGCCATGGGCAGCAAACCTGGATTCATGCAGCTATCCAAGAAAGTTCCTGATGGAGAAATGTATTTAGATCCATCCTTGACAAAGAGAGAGGCACAAGGAAGAAAAGGGCACTTACCAGAAGTCGAGCTCACAAACCTATGAAGCAAGTTTTCGATATGGGCCACAAGATATGATATGGGCTTGGCAAGCTGAAGAGTCAAAAGAAAGATTTCTTGGACTCTCAAATTCTGGAAGTGGTGTTCTTTTACTTATAGAATGGTACAGGACAACATGGTGACAGGACCCATAGGCAGTAAATAGTTGCTGCATGGGGACAGGACCTATGGGCAGTGAAGAGCTGCTGCTGCTGCAGCATGGGGAAAGGTTCCATGGGCCGTCAGAGGTCCTGCTGCTGCCCTGAGTTGAAGGTAAGGGCTAATTTTATAATGCATTGGTATGTGACATTTTTACTGGAAAAAGAAATATGATGTTAAAAGTCATTAAATGATTTCAGTTCAGATGGGGTCTGGTTATTGTGTGGTCATATAGCATTAAATACGAATCTGGCCATATAGATAGGCATGTAGGTGAGCATGAAATGGGCTTCTATCACTGGGACACCTCTAATTCATACCAAAACAAAAAACAAAAAAACTCACCGGGTCATGTAGTTTGGTATGTAGGCCAGGTAACCTTGGGCTTTTCGAGCTGGGGCAGCCTTAATTCACATCATTCGTTATGGTCTTTCACAGCTATCTCCCATAGATATTCTTATCAGTCTTTTCTCCTCCATTCCAAGTTACGAAATTTGTATTTCTTTATTCACCATATGTTCTCTAGGGGTCCAGATTTACGGCCTAAAACTTTGGAGGCTGAAAGAGATTAGAGAAGATGAACTTTCAAGGATTGGTAAACACCTCAAAATGCTTAATGATGCTACAGAAAGGAAGACCATTACAAAGAGTTGAAGAAGAACATTACCAAGAGAACACGTTCCGTGCTAAACTCAGGAGCCAAAAGAAAAGGTTACAGTCCACAATGTTACTACTAATTACCGTTACAAATTACCAAAGCAGGCCAACATCATCCCTAATTCAGGCAAAAGTTTGATCCAAAAGTCCATTTCAGTGCCGGCCCTGTGGTGTACTGGGTATGTGCCCACGTTCCACCTGGGCGGCCAGGGCTTCATTGGTTAGCACCACGGGTGTGGATCAGATTAGTAGCATTAGCAAATATAGATTTCACGGTATGGTGCAGACAGACATCCTAAAGTAATCGAAATTTTGAAGAGACATTATGAGTACACACCAGAAAAATAACCATGGGAATATTACAATCTATGAACGCATCAGGAACACTTCCCCAAATAATTAAGGAAGGAAAACATGTGACCTGCCAAAGTGGAATTGTCAGACTGCTAGGAGATGACACGATCATTGCGCATCAGAGGATTGCCTGGGAAAAGTCATCTTGGGAGGGCCTCCGGCACTTTCTCTTGGGAAAGTCTACCCATTTGGCCTCATCCACAAAAGATAAGAGAGAAAACCCAGATTAATCCGAAAGGAAAGAAACCAGTGTCTAGAGGGAAGGTAGCAGACCTTTTCAAGTTCGAGGAAAAAGTTAGAAACCGACAAGAAATTCAGAACGACGAAAACTATCCTACCTGGAAAGGTGGAGTAATCAGACTGGGATGAGATGGTTCTGAAGAACTGTGTGCATGGAGGTCGTCAGGACAACTTCGAATTCTGAGGGTGTTTATGACATCACGATGAATATGTCACCCAAGATGGCCACAGGTTTCCAGCCCGAGGATTGACATAGGCTAGGATATTCAAGTGAGGGATACTCAGAAACAGCTTTTGCCCACAGAAACAGGGCACAGAAACTTGAAGAGATCAAAGATACGCTAATTCAAGGGATAAGACAGGAATCATTGGGAAGAAGCCATAATAGAGGGACAAGCACTGAGATGAGAACATTGCCATCTCCTCATGTCGAAGAGGAGGCCATTCTGATTCAAGCTTGAAACTTGATTTGAAACAAGAGGCTGGAACTATGAGACCTATGTTGTCCTTCTGCCTCACTCATAATCCAAAGTCAAGAATGATCTCTTGAGATCATTGTAGAGAAGAATCAAGGTCGCCGTCCTAGGCCACTAGCAGTTTTTAAAGAGAAGTCTCACTTTCCATAGCTCTGGCATCACGGGTGGCCACTGGCTACATGCTAATGTGTCACAAGACACCTCTTTGAAGCCTGGAAGGAATGGACCCCTGTCATGCTTGGGGTATGTCTCTTGGTTTGGAAGGACTCTAGAAGTTGCTCAAAAGCACCCTTTTGCAGAGGGGTTCATTCCTTGGTGAATGCTGCACTCCAAGGCTAGAGTCCTAAGTTGGGATCAATGAGATTCTCTCCCCCTTCTCTTGCCGTAGAAGGAGTATTGATTATGTGTTTCAACACCACATGTAACGATGTTGGCTGAAAATTAGAATATTATCATTATATTTAAAGAAAAATAAACACGCCACAGGTGAGGATATAAATCAAAAAAATAACAAACCCTGTGGAAACAAAGTAAGCCAGTATCTAGACATAATCTAGCAGAGCGTTCAAGGATCAGGGGTGAAGTTCGAACTTTCCAAATCCAGAAATAGACAGAAGGAACTCTCACCTGGAAAGAGAAATTCATCAGATTCGTCTAATTTGTTGCAGAACCATTGTGTCCATGAAGATGGTTGCCAGGACAGCCTCAAATCTGGAGTTTCTGATCTCAGAATCTCTAACCAAGGAAGATGACCACATGTTCTCAGTGCTCAGTGTCACCTCGGCCAGGATAGCAGAGATTCATTCAAGTGACCGATGGAAATTCAAAGACAACACCCAACAATCATGAAAGGATTCACACAACGGCCAACAGAACATATGGTGATCAAAGAAATGCAAAATTTATAACTTGGAATGAAAAGGGAACACACTGATAAGCACATCGAAGGGAGATAGCTTAGCAATACCATGATGATTAGCCTATGGAAAAGAAAAAAAAGTCCCAGAAAATGTAAGGCAAACAGAATTCACAACTGAATAATCCACAGTGAAAGACGGCCGTGTTTAGACAGATTCTGCTTAAACGTTTGAAAGTCAGAAAAGTCACAACCCCAAAACCTGCAGTGAAGGTCAAACCTGGGCTAAATCGAATGGGTGAGTTCTGAGACTGCTCCAAGCGGGCTCTGAAACCTTGTGTCCATGAGGCTTGCTGGCACAGCACAGACACAATTCTCAGAAATCCTATGACATCACAGTAGACCAGGAAAACAACATGGCTTCATCTACACAGGGCCAGAGCTGGGCTCCAGTAGCATATTGAAGTCACATTTCAAAACAGCAGGTTGCCCATGGAACATGAAAGGGGCTGGCCACTGCTGAAGCTGTGAAGTCCGTGCCTTCTGGGTCCGCAGCCCGTGGTCGTCCATTTGTGCTCTTGGGGTGGAGCCTCCTCACCACTGGTACAGCCATCCCGGGAGAGTCCTGGGAGGTAGTGTAGAGGCAGATGGGAAGTGACCTTAGACAGTGCCAGTCTTGCTCAGCAAATACAGCAGCACGACCAGCAGATGTGAGCACTGCCATAAACTTCTGCCAAAACAGAACCAATTAAACGTTGCAAAGAATAGAAAAACTGAGCCTCAAAAAAGGAAGCATGTCACTAAGAATAATAAGATATCTAGGACTAACCTTCACTAAACAGGTGGAAATATTGTAAACTGATACTATCAAAGCTTTGGCTAAAGAAATTCCAGAAGACACAACGAAACGGAAGACTATTCCGTGCTGTTGGAATGGAAGAACTAACACACTTGAAACGTCCATAGCGGATAGAGGAATCTGTGGATTCCAAGCAATCCCAGTTAAAGTTGCAGTGATCTTTCCCACAGAAATAGAAGAGAGAATAATAAAGTCTCTATCCAGAAGGAAAGGACCCTGAATACCCAAAGGAATCCTGAAGAAAATGAACAAAGCAGGATGTATCACACTTTCTGTTTTCCACATATAGGACGAAGTGCTAGGAACCGAAACGGCACAGTCTGGGCCCAAAAACAGGCACACAAATCCATGGAACAGAATCGAGAGCCCAGAGGTCAACTCACGCATATATGCACATGCATACATGCACAACACATTTTCAACCAGGGAACCAAGAGTAGACAGCGGAGAAAGGAGAGTCTCGACAAGAAACCGTGCTGGGAAGACTGCACAGCCAAATGTAACACAATGAGAGTAGAGCATGATGTTACACTAGTCACACACACCACCTCGAAACGGATTAAAGACTTGAATGGAAGACTTGAAACCGGGAGACTTCTAGGAGAAAACCTAGGCAGCATGCTCATTGCCATCTGTCTTAGCAGCCTATTTGGAAGAAGCGTGTGTGACAGGAATGGGCAACAAAGTAAACAGGCAGATGGGAAGCGACGTTAGACTGGGCCAGTCTTCCTCAGCAAATACAGCAGCATTGCCAGCAGATGTGAGCACAGCAGTAAACATCTGCCTAAATAAAACCAATCAAAAGTTGCAAAGGATAGAAAAACTGAACCTCAAAAAAAAAAAAAAAGCATGCTAGTAGGAAGAACAAGGTATCTAGGAATAACGTGTGCCAAACAGGTGAAAGCTATGTAAACCGAGAAGTAGTAAAGCTTTGGGGAAAGAAATTCCACAAGATACAAGGAAACGGAAGGGCATCAGTGCGCATGGAATGGAAGAAAACGAAGGAAGAATGAAGTATCATCACAATGATACCTTTCTTATCCCTGGAATCAGCATCTCTTTGATCTCTTCAAGTTTCTGTGCCTGGTTTCTGTTTGGAAAAGCTGTTTCTGGGTATCTCTCACTTGAGTATCCCAGCCTAAGCCACTCCTGGTACTGTAAACATGCAGCCATCTGGGGTGACACGTTCACTGTAATGTCATAAACACTCTCAGAATTCAAAGTTGTCCTGACAACCTCCATGCACACAGTGTTTCAGAGCCGTCTCCTCCCAGCCTGACTACTCCCCCTTTCCAGGAAGGATAGTTTTCCTTGTTCTGGATGTGTTGTTGGTTTTCAACTTTGTCCTCTAACTTGGAAAGGTCTACTACATTCCCTCTAGACAGCGGTTTCTTTCCTTTAAGATTATCCTGGGTTTTATCGCATATCTTTTGTGGATATCGCCAAATGGGTGGACTTTCCCCAGAGAAAGTCCTGGACTCCCTCCCAAGTTGACGTTGCCCAGGAAATCCTGTGATGCACAGTGATCATGGGATCTCATGGCAGTCTGACAATTCCACCTTGGTGGGTCACATATTTTCCTTCCTTCATGATTTGGGAAAGCCTACCAGATGCGTTCATAGACTCTAATATTCTCATGGTTCTTTTTCTGGTGAGTATTGATAAGGTCTCCTCACAATTACTACTTCTTTATGATCTCTGTGCCAACCATACCTTGAAATCGGGATTTCCTAATGCTAGAAATCTGATCTGTACCCATGATGCTAGCCCCTGAAGCCCGGGCCACGCAAGAGGAAGTTGGGCACTTCCCTGCTGCACCACAGCCCCGGCAATGAATTAGACTTCTGCACCAACCTTTGGCCTGAACTTGGGAAGATGTTGGCCTGCTTCAATCATTCGTGAAGGGAATCAGTAGTAACATCATGGAAGGTGTTATTTTCCATTGGTTCATGAGTTTAGCACGGAACATGTTCTCTTGCTAGTATTCCACTTCATCACTTTGCAAAGGTCTACCTTTCTGTAGCATCATTAAGCACTTTGAGGTGATTGCCAATCCTTGGAAGTTCATCCTCTCTGATCTCTTTCAACCTATAAAGCTTTAGGCCGTAAGTCTGCACCCCTTTTTGGAGTTTTGATTTTATGTGAATTGATTGCCGTAACCCTGCATTCTAACATGCTATAGCTTTCAGATCTACATCCTCATAGATTTAGACTTCTGAGTAGGTTACATCATCTTCACCACCGTAAGGCTAATTACAGGCTCTCACGATACTTGTGCCTAATCAACTCTTTCTCCCTCTGGCCCTCGCCTACTTTTCCTCTGGGAACTACCAATCCCATGTCACATGCTACCTGTTTGTTGGTCCGTTTTTCCTCTTCTCCTGTACGTGAGATCCTGTGGTATTTGACTTTACCCCGGCAATTGTTTCAGTTCCTCTAGTACCCTCAGGAGCCATTCTGGTGGTCACAAATGGCTGGACTGCATCCGTTCCGACAGCTGAATGCTATGCCACTGTGTGGCTATAGCCTATCTTCCTTCTCCATTCGTCCCTTGATGGGCATCAGGGAGGCTTCCAAGTCTTGGATATCGGGAGTAAGGCTGTGGTGAACACAGCAGTGCACGGATCTCTGTGCATTACTGTTTCCATGATCTTTGGATATATACGTCACAGAGGAATAGCTGGATCATATGCTAGCTGGATTCTGAAACATTCTGAATTTTCACTCCTTTGTGTAGTGGCTGCATCGGCTCAAACTCCCACCTGCAGTGCAGGAGGCTTCCCTTCTCTCCACCTCCTCTCTGAAACATGTTGTTTCGTGTCTTCACCCTTATAGCCATTCTGACCACTGTGAGCTGCTATCTCATTGCACTTCGGATTTGCATTGGCCTCACACTTAATGATGAGGAACATGTTTTCATACAGCCTGTTGGCCATCTTTCTATCTTCCTGGGAGAAATGTGTGTTTCCATCTTTTGCCCAGGTTTTGTTGGGCTCATTGTTTTTTTTCCTGTGGAGATGTATGAGTTCACTGGATCTTATGGCTGTTCACCCCTTCTCCGATGTCTGTTCTGCAAACATCCTGTCGCAGTTGTTGTGCTGTCTTTGCATTGAGTCGATGGAGTCGTTGGCCGGGTAGAAGCTTCTGCATTGGATGGAGTCACGCTTGTTTCTTGTTTCTTTTGTTGCCCTTACCCAGTCACACATGCTTCTTCCAAGTAGGTGGCTATGCCAGATGGCAAAGAGCAAGCTGCCTGCATTTTCCCACAGAAGTTTCATGGTTTCAAGTCTTCCATTCAAAGCTTTAATCCATTTCAATGTGGTATGTGTGCCTGGTGTAACATCATGGTCTAGTCTCATTGTGCCACTTGTGGCTCTGAAGTCTTCCCAGCACTGTTTCTTTTCGAGACTCTCCTTCCTCTGCTGTCTCCTCTTGGCTCCCGTGTCGAAAATGGGCTGCCCATATATGTGGCAGTTGACTGCTGGGCTCAATTCTGTTCCATGGGTCTGTGTGCCTATTTTGGGGGAATGGCTATGCTGTACCGGCACCTAGCACTTTGTCCTATATTTGGCCATCAGAAAGTGTGATACATGCTGCTTTGTTCATTTTCCTCAGGATTCCTCTTCCTATTCAGGGTCCTTTGTTGCCACATAGAAACTTTAGCATTCTCTCTTCTATTTCTGTGGGAAAGATTGCTGCAACTTTGGGACGACATGGAATGCAGACATTGCTTTTTCTGGTATGAATGCTTAAAGTGTGTTCGTTCTTCCATTCAAAGAACATGGAATAGACTTCCGTTTCCTTGTGTCTTGTGGAATTTCTTTGCCCAAAGCTTTGCTAGATTTCGGTAGACATAGCTTTCTCCTGTTTGGCCAATGTTATTCCTAGATTTTTTTTTCTTTTTATTGGCATTCTTTCTTTTTTGCTGTTACTTTTTTCTATTCTTAGCAACATTTAATTGGTTTGTTTTGGCAGAAGTTTATGGCTGTGCTCACATCTGCTGGCCATGCTGCTGTATTTGCTGAGCAAGAGTAGCGCGGTATAACGTTGCTTCCCATATGCCTCTACACTGGGTCGCATGCCTGGCCCAGAACGGCTGGATGAGCAGTGAGGAGGCTCACCCCCAGGATTCCACGTGGCCGACCCTGGGTTGCCGACTCAGAATGCAGGGACTTCACGGCTGCCCCACTGGCTGGCCCCTTTCATGTTCCATTGGCAACCTGCAGTTGAGTGGAATGTACTTTAACATGTTACTTGAGCCCAACTCTGGACCTGTGTAGATGAGGCCAGCTTCTTTTTCTGGACCACTGTGATGTCGGAGTATTGTCAGAATCGTGTCTCTTTTCCGATCAGGCTTCGGGGACACAGGGTTTCAGAGCCCGCGTGGAGCAGTCTGAGAACTCACCCTTCCCAGTTAGTCCAGCTTTGACCTTCAATTCAAGTTTTGGGGTTGTGAATTTCTCGGACTTTCAAACGTTCAAGCAGACCCTAACTAAACACTGAAGTCAATCACTGTGGATTATTGAGGTGTGATTTCTGTTTGCCTTCCATTTTCTGGGAGCTTGCTTTCGTTTCCATAGTCTAATCGTCATGGTTCTGAGCTATCTCCCTTTGATATGCTTATCAGTGTGTTCTCCTTCATTTCAAGTTAGGAGTTTGGTATTTCTTTAATCACCATAGGTTGTATAGGCTGATGTGTGAGTGCTTTCGTTACTGTTGGGTGTTGTCTTTGAATTTCCATCGGTCATTTGAAGGAATCTTTGCCATCCTAGCCTAGATCCAAGTGAGCACTGAGTAAACGTGGTCATCTTGGTTGGTTCGATATTGTGAGATCAGAAACCCCATGTTTGAGGTTGTCCTGGAAACCACCTTCCCAGACACAATGGTTCCTAGACAAATTAGATGAATCTGATGGATTCCTCTCTCCAGCTGAGAGATCCTTCTGTCTCTTTTCTAGATTTGGAAAGTTCAGAACTTCACACCTGATCCTTGAACGCTCCACTAGATTACGTCTAGATACTGGCTTACTTTATTTCCACAGGTTTTGTTATTTGTTTAATTTACCTCCTCAGCTGTGGCATGTTTATATTCCTTTAAATAGAATGGTAATGTTCTAAGTTTCAGCAAACATCGTTATGTGTGGTGTCAAACACCTAATCAATACTCCTTCTATGGCAAGAGATGGGGGAGAGAATCTCATTGATCTCAACTGAGCACTCTAGCCTTGGAGGACAGCCTTCACACAGTAACGAAGCTTTCTGCAAAAGGGTGCTTTTGCTCACTCTTCCTGAGTCCTTCCAAACCAAGAGACATACCCCAAGCATGACAGGGGCCCATTCCTTCCAGGCTTCAAAGAGATGCCTAGTGACACATTACCATGTACCCAGTGGGTGCCTATGATGCCAGAGCTATGGAAACTGAGACTTCTCTTCACAGAATACTAGGGACCTAGGACCGAGGCCTCTATTCTTCACTTCAATGTCTTCAATAGATCATTCTTGACTTTGGATTATGAGTAAGGCAGAAGGCCAACATAGGTCTGATAAGCCCAAGGTCCGGCCTCTTGTTTCAAGTCAAGTTTCAAGCTTGAATCAGCATGGCCTCCCCATCGACTTGAGGAGATGGCAATGTTCTCCTCTCAGTGCTTGTCCCTCTGTTATCACTGCTTCCCAATGATTCCTTTCTTATCCATTGAATTAGCGTCTCTTGCATCTCTTCACGTTTCTGCGCCCAGATTCTCTTTGCAAAAGCTGTATCTGGGTATTTGTCACTTGAGTATCCAAGCCTAGGCCAATCCTCGGGCTGGAGACCTGCGGCCATCTTGGGTGCCATGTTTACCGTGATGTCATAAACACCCTCAGAATTCTAAGCTGTCCTGAAAACCTCCATGCACACAGTTCTTCACGACCATCTCATACCAGTCTGACTACTTCCCCTTTCCAGGTAGGATAGTTTTACTTGTTCGGAATTCCGTGTCTGTTTATAACTTTATCCTCGAACTTTGAAAGTTCTACTACAATCCCGCTAGACACCAGTTTATTTCCTTTCAGATTATCCTGGGTTTTATCTCTCATCATTTGCGGATGAGTCCAAATGGGTGGACTTTCCCCAGAGAAAGCCCTGGAGTCCCTCCCGAGATTGATTTTCCTGGTCAATCCTCTGATGCATAATGATCGTGTCATCTCCATTTCCACCTTGGCAGGTCACATGTTTTCCTTCCTTCATCATTTGGGGAAGTGTTCCTGATGCGTTCATAGATTGTAATATTCCCATGCTTTTACTCTGATGTGTATTCATAACGTCTCTTCACAATTTCGACTTCTTTAGGATGTCTGTCTGCACCATACCGTGAAATCTATATTTGCTAATGCTACTAATCTGATCCGCACCCGTGATGCTCGCCGATGAAGACTGTAACACCAAAGTGGAATGTGGGAACTTACCCAGTACACCACAGGGCCGGCACTGAATTGGATTCTTGGACCAACATTTTGCCTGAACTGGGGAAGATGTTGGCCTGCTTTGATTATTTGTAAAGGTAATTAGTAGTAACATCATGGACGGTAACCTTTTCCTTTGGATCCTGAGTTTAGCACGGAACATGTTCTCTTGGTAGAGTCGTTCTTCATCTCTTAGCCACTGTCTACCTTTCTGTAGCATTATTAAGCACTTGGAGGTGATTAGCCATGCTTGGAAGTTCATCTTCTCTAATCTCTTTCAGCCTCCAAAGCTTTAGGCCATAAACCTGCTTGCCTTTTTGTAGTTTTGATTTTACATGAATTGATTGCCATAACCCTGCATTATAACACCCGATTGTTTTCAGATTTACAACCTCCTAGATTTAGACTTCTTTGTATGGTACATCATCTTCACCACTGTAAGCCTAATGACATGCCCATACCACACACTGGTGCCTAATCAACTCTTTCTTCCACTGTCTTCTGCCACCGATTCCCTCTGGGAACCCCCAATCCCTTGTCATGTGCTACCTGTTTGTTTCTCCTTATTTTACTCTTCTCCTTGTAAGTGAGATGCTACGGTACTTGACTTTCTCCCTGGGGCTTCTTTCAGTTCCACTCATACCCTCAAGAGCCATTCTGGTGTCACAAATGGCTGGACTGCACCCTTTCTTGCGGCTGAGTGCTATCCCATTGTGCGGCTATAGCCAATCTTCCTTCTCCATTCATCCCTTGATGGGCCCCAGGGCGATATCCAAGTCCTGGACATCAGGATTAAGGCTGTGGTGAACACAGCGGTGCAGGGATTCCTATGCGTTGGTGTTTCCAAGTTCTTCGGAGAAATACGCTGCAGAGGAATAGCTGGATCATATGGTAGATGGATTCTGAAATTTCTGTGGAAATTCCACACCGCTTTGCATAGTTCCCCCACCGGCTTACACTCCCACCAACGGTGCAGGAGGCTTCCCTTCTCTCCACCTCCTCTCCGACACTTGTTGTTTCCTGTCTTGTTCCTTATGGGCATTCTGATCACAATGTGTTGTTATCTCATTGCCATTTGGATTTGCATTGGCCTTACACGTAATGATTATGAGCATGTGTTCATACAGCTGTTGGCCATCTTTCTACCTTATTTGGTAAAACTCTGTTTCCATCTTTTGCCCAGGTTTTAATGGGCTTGTTGTTTTTTCTCTTGGGTTGGCATGTGCGGTCGTTGGCTCTTTTGGGTATTCAGTCCTTCTCCGATGTGTGGTTTGAAACATCCACTCACAGTTGTTGTGCTGTCTTTGCATTGAGTGGATGGTTTCCTCGGCTGGGCAGAAGATTCTGCGTTGGACGCAATCCCATTTGTTTCTTGTTTCGTGTGTTGCCCTTGCCCAGTCACACATGCTTCTTCCAAATAGGCAGCTATGCCACATGGCCATGAGCAAGGTGCTGGTTTTCTACTAGAAGTTTCACGGTTTAAAGTCTACCATTCAAGGCTTTAATCCATTTCGAGGTGGTGTGTGAGCCTGATGTAACATCATGGTCTACTCTCATTGTGTCACATATGGCTGTGCATTTTTCCACCACCTTTTCTTCTTGAGACTGTCCTTTCTCCACTGATCCTCTTGCCTTCCTCGTTGCAAATGGGCTGTCCATATATGTGTGAGGTGACCTCTGGGCTCTATATTCTTTTCTGTTGATCTCTGTGTCTGTTTTTGAGACCAAACTTTGCCGTTTGGGTACGTAGCACTTCGTCCTACATGTTGAAATCAGTAAATGTGACATGTCCTGCTTTGTTCGTTTTCCTCAGGATTCCTTTGGGTATTCAGGGTCCCTTGTTGCTAGATAGAGACTTAAGGATTCTCTCTTATATTTCTCTGGGAAAGATTCTGCAACTTTGACTGGGATTGCATGGAATCCAGAGACTGCTTTATCCGTTATGGAGGTTTCAAGTATTTTAGTTCCTACATTCCTATAGCACAGAATACCCTTCCATTTGCTTGTGTCTTCTGGAATTTCTTTCCCCAAAGTTTTGCTAGTTTCCGATTTCCATAGCTTGCACCTCTTTAGCTAAGCTTATTTCTAGAGAGCTTATTATTTTTTTCCTGAGGTTCGGTTTTTCTGTTCTTTTCAAGTTTTCATTAGTTTTGTTTCGGCTGATGTTTATGGCTGTGCTCAGATCTGCTGTCGATGCTGCTGTATTTGCTGAGGAATACTGACGCTGTCTGACGTTGCTTCCCAGCTGCCTCTACACTACCTCCCATGCCTCCCCGAGAATGGCTGGACCAGCGGTGAGGAGGTTCACCCCCAGGATTCCGCATGGCCACCCAGAACGTGCAGACTTCACCACTGCACCACGGGCCAGCACCTTTCATGTTCCATTGGCAACCTGCAGTTGAGTGGAATGGGACTTGAATATGCTACCTGAGCCCAACTCGGGCACTGTGTAGATGAGGCCAGTTTGTTTTTCTTCTCCACTGTGATGTCAGAGGATTTGTCAGAATTGTGTCTCTGCTGTCCCTGCAAACTTCATAGACACAGGCTTTCAGAGCCTGATTTTAGCAGTCTCATAACTCACCCTTACCAGTTTTCCTAGGTTTGACCTTCGCTTGGGTTTTTGGGATTGTGACTTACTCTGACTTTCGAACGTTCAGAGTATGTCTAAAACTGACATCTTTCTTTATGTATTATACATGTGTGATTTCTGTGTGCCTTCCATTTTCTGGGACCGTTTTTTATTTTCCGTGGTAGAATCATTGATATGGGCTCAGCGAGCTGAAGACTTGAATGAAAGATTGCTCGGACTCTCAAGATCCTGCATTGGTGTTCTTTTATTGAGAGAACAGTACAGGATAGCATGGGGACAGGACACATTAGCAGTGAAGAGCTACTGCTGCTGCTGCCTGGGGACAGGACCCATGGTTAGTCAGAGCTATTGCTGCTGCCCTGACTAGAGGGTTAGGGCTAATTTCATAAGGCATGGGTATATGACTTATTTTTACTCGAAAAAGAAATAATGATGTAAAATGTCTTTAAATGATTTCAGTACAGATGGGGTCTGGACATTGTGTTGTCATATTTTTACATACGAATCTGGCCATATAGATCAGCATGTAGGTGAGAATGCCCTGGGCTTCTCGCTCTGGGGCAGCCCTAATTCATTCCATAAAAAAATGCACTGGGTCATATAGTTTGGCATGTAGTCCAGGTCACCTTCAGCTTCCCTAGCTGGGGCAGCCCTGATCCACATCATAAAACCTCCCTGAACCTATTTGGACTGGAAATCTTTGGGGATATGGATGATGGTCAGTCTTGTGTGACTACTTCTGGCTGTACAGGGTCGTAGAGCTGTCCCTAACTGGGGCCATAGGTACACTTAGGCAGTTTAGTGGACCAGAAGGCTTGCCCCATTGAGTTCAAGCTTGACAAGTTATACAGATCCTCTGGAGATGAGAGAGTCATTGACAAGAGGTGGTCCAGGAAGTGAAACATTTTTGACATGCATAAGACAAACAGTGAAACAGACAACAAAATATCATAAGAAATACAAGCAGTATGTTTAACCCAATGAATAAGGTTTTGAAGTAGTGCAGAAACCTTGTCCTGACTAGGAGTTCAACCAATCATTTAGATTTAGGGTTGGTCAGGCATGGATTTAATTTGGTGGCTGGGATACCAAGCCAGAAATATTTTGACGGTAGTCAGGTATATAGACACAACATTCAGTTTTTATAATGGCACAGGTGCCCCCCTGTGCTGCTGTCAAGACATCCAGAGCCATTTGGATTTGGAGAACTGCCTTACACACTTGGGATACTTCTAAATTGAGCAGCGAAATGCTATGTTGTGTATCATTTAATGACTTCATACTAAATTTGTTTAGGACTTCCATGTGCAAGACGACACTTTCGATTCCTAATTGGTGAAAGAAAATTGTGGAAAGATGGTCATACCAGTGGAAGACAGGGCTGGTCAAGTGCTGTTGCAAGTTGTGTAGGTTAGCAGGAGGAGATATAGTAAATGTAGTTCTACCTTGCATCCAGACAAAGCCTAGAGTGCATTGTCCAATCCATGCAGGTGGTACCCAAGGTCATAAATTGGAGCCACATATCCACTGAGCACCGTTTGGGGCTAACCAACACGTGTTGAGCCATGTATCCCAGTCAGTCTGAAACCAATCAGTATTTTTTTAAGGCTATGATATGAGAACACATATAACAGGGATTTTTTTCCCATAGGTCGAGTGCTATAAGGCCATGTATCACAGGGGTGATTTTTTTTCCCCAAAGAAAGTGGCCTTTTACTGAGTTACCCACTAGTAGGAGTGAACCAAATATATTCATCCCAAATTTTGTATTGTCCATCCTGTGTGTATTAATAAGTTGGGGACATTACCTTTGGAACTTGTTCTGTATGATCCAAGTGTGACAAGGCAAATCTAGTTAGTATTTGGACAGTAGTATTGAAGGAAAATGTTTGATTGTGGCCAGGGAACTTCCAGGTGTCAGAGGTAGATGGCCACAAGGAGACATTATTATTAATAATACATGAATATTGCGGAAGAAAAGAGCTAGAATCTAATATCCATGAATGCCTACTATAGATTCTACAGAAACATATTTTTTTCTCTCTTAAATCACTCTCATTTTTACAAAAGATAGCCAAATCAGGATTACCGGGTTTGCAAATGAAGTGTAGTTTCAATACAACTTGCTCCAATTATTTACATCAGAGCAGCAAGAATAGTAATTGTTCATACAGGCTTTTTTAAATGTGCTTCGCTGGATCTTTTCCTGCAAAATCTCAGATTGAACTGTGAAGGCTTCTAGAGGCCAGAAAAGCCAAGCCAAGGACTTGCCATCAGATTTGGCCTGAAGTACCAACAGATTTCAGTGGTGTTCTCTTTGAGGTCTCCTCAAATTTTCGGAGGTTCCTTGCACCTGCCAGATAAGCAAGCTTCCTTACTTACCGGGTAAGATTGCCAAAATCTCAGTAAACAAGGTACCAGGCCTGTGTTTCCGAGTGGCTGTATTCCAGAAAGTCCAATCTTTGTTCCTGAAATACTGTCTTGTCATATCTGAGGCTGTGTGTTTCAAATATGACATTCCAGTCAAAGCCTTGGTAATATAACCAATGTGTCCTGTTATAAGGAGAACAGATTCTTATGGAACTTACGCAAATATTGCCACGAAATGACCATACTCAGTCACAAAGGGTTTCCAAATTCCTTAGGGATAAGGTAGGCAGAAAAAGATAAATGTTTCAGTTTTGCTCATAAAGGTATAATTTCACCAAATGGCTGTAAGTTATAGTTAGCATAAGAGAAAAGAGAAAAAGATTTCCTTCATTATGAGAAAACAAAACAACACATCCAAACTCAACAATATTTCAAACAGAAGTCCTAAAAATTTATAATCGTCCTAATCAGTGCACACAGTCCTGTATAATCAATTCTTGAGCTGAATCTTCTGTCAGCAGATCTATGAGCATAGTTTCTATTAGAATTCTGTCATTTCTTACTCCGTTCAGTTTTACAATCTGAAGGTTTATCAGAAACCTGTCGTTTAGACTCTTTGTGTCAGAATCCTTTCCAGGAATTTCTCGGAAGTTGAAACATATTTGCAGAAGGAAAAAGCATCAGAGTAAAACAACAACTATCTGCAAATGGACAAAGAACTCAAAAGGGCAATTGGCAAAGAAACTTGACTACTTCTGTGACATATAACACTGCCAGATAATAAGTGAACTTATCACTGATAACCAGGGCAGATCAGAATTTTACGAATGCTATCTAATTTTGAGACGTCTATATTAATAACATTTACCCATCAAATACCAGCTAAGAAAGTCTATTGTCACTTATTTCACAATGTTTCCCATTTAATTTAATAGACCAAATAAGCCAAATTACTTTAGCATTTTCCTCCTTGTAGGAAGAGAGAGCAAATTTTTTGAGAAGTCTCAGGGACCCTCTGAAAATCCTCAGAGTAATCATTCTTCTGTCTACCAGGTCTGAAGAACGCCTTCATTCAGGATTTCAATATTTTTGAGGGAGAAGCTTGTCACAACATATCAAAAGTTTTAAAAATGTTGTTCAAATAGCAAACAACACTCACTGTAAAACAATGCTCAGGTATCCATTCAAAGTGATAACAGAAAGAGTCAAAAATATTAAGAGTAACCTCAGCCATTATTTTCACAAAACAGATTTGTCTCTTAGGTAGACGTACTCAAAGGAACAGCTCTTACATCCTCTTTAACAAGAGCAGATCAAAGGTTCAAGAAAATGTATCCTTTTAGAGAAAACCAAATTTGAATTTCTGCACCTACTTATGGTTCACATTCAAACTCATTCACTTAATTGAACTTACTTTAGTCTACTTGAGCAGGCATAAAACTCATTTCAGAATTCCTCCTTCACAAACCTTCTACATCTTTCTTTTTCATTTTCAGTACTTGTCCCAAAGTCTTTCTTTTTTCCTTTCTAGTGCATCAGGAGCAATTTATCTTTCTTAACCCATCAAACAAAAATATTTCCATTCTTTATACCTTTTTTACTGAAAACATACATTTTAACTTCCTTGAATACAGAGCTCTTTTGCTTAGTAATTTCCAGTAGCTTTAATTGCATAGGTTAATTAGAACCTTTAACGCTTAACGGACCTAGTAAACACTAAAAAGGTAAACAATTATGAAATGTCTTTTATATCAGCATTCTAAACACTTCACAACTTAAGAAACATGCCACTTCGCAATAAAACACAAGGCATGCTTTTTGATACACCCAAACTCTTTTAGCCTCTTCAATAAGAAGCCAAAAGTAGATAACTTAGATATGTTTAACAATAATGTGTGTGTTCTGTTCTATCCAAAAGTGACCCGCATATTCATCTTTTTATCATTTAACTTAACTTGGCAAAACTCAAGATTGTTACCAAAAAGGATTTCGAAGCTGTTTTTTTCCACAAGTATACAGCCCATAAAAGTTATTGTACTCACTTTTATGAGTTTTATGTATTTAAACCATTCGTTTCCAACAATTATGTTCAGATTACTAGGGAAACCTCATGAGGCATTAGACAAAACTGGTCATCATTTAAAGCTATTATTTTGCTGACAAATTTAACAGACAACGTGAACTTATATGACTAGTAAACCAAAGCTGAATGCCTGCATCCTATGCAAATACTGACAACTCTGACAAGAAGACAATTTTCAATGAAACCAACAAACTTAAACAAGCTTTCATTTACCAAAGGTTAATTCACATCACATTAACTTTGAAAGTCACTCTGTTAATTTCGACTACAG